>NC_084721.1:13035160-13196150 GCF_033807575.1 Cydia pomonella | reverse complement strand
GACGCGGCGCGCGGCGCACGAGCCGCCCGCGTGCGCGGCGCCGCCGCCGCTCAGCAGCACGTCGGCGGCCTGCGCCGTCGGGTTGCCGCACGACACCGTACCTAGAGAACAAAATACAATTAATAAGCGGGTCCACATAAAAGAACCGCTTTTCGACCAATATGCCACGTGCCGGCTTAGTCTGTGAAGACGGAACGTTGCTCGAATATACAAGTGATAGAGCGCCAGATAACGAAATATCGAGTTTCGGTATGCCCTAATGTTTCTGTTTCGTCAGCTTCAGAGACGACCCAAGCATTTACAATATACAGGCGAACGTTACAATGCGCATTTGGTTGCGCCGTTCTATATTCTCTCATTATTTTTAATATCAACACAACCGTACATAGAACTGCTTGTGTCGATTTATGGACGCACACATCAAACATTTATGACACTTACATGTAACTTTTTTACAAACAACAAAAATAACAAAATACGTGAAATGTATACAGTCTCTAAATGTCGAATTACACAAAAAACTATGTAAAAAAATACAACCAACAAATACTAAAATCCTTTAGAGACGTAAAAGTCTGTAAGTGTCAGAGACAAGATACAATAAAAAAAAAGATCATTAAAATATTCTTATTCTCCTCCTCAAAAGGTATGTTACCAGTTATTTATAATAACCCGCCACCCGAAAAAAAAAAATGTACAATGAATAATATATTGAATAGTATAACTTAATCACACGGAATGCTCTCGACGAGTACAGAGTACTGAGCTCTCAGCCGAGGGAACTTTCTCGCCACTATATTTGGTACATGTGATCAAGACATTAACAATTATTACATTTTCACCTAAATAAAGAATAGATTTTGAACAAAAGCAGTTAAATCTTCCTTATACCAAGACCTTACATAATTCAATGTTTTACTTACATAACGGCGCGATGTTGATAAGCCCATTGGTCGTCTCCAACACCGGCAGCTGATTCTTCTTATTCCCGTTATTCGACGACGTCGACATATTGATAAGTTGCGGCGGCAATTTCAAGTAGTTCATGAGAGACGAGACGAGCCCCTGGTTAGCGCTGGGGCCCGCTTGGTGGCATTGGGTCAGCTTTTCTACGGCCAGCTCTAAGCCACCGGCCTCTATGAAGGCGTTTAGCGCTTCAGGCTTGTCGAGTAGCCGGATTATTAGTTGCTGCATCGCTTGGGACAGGTGGACTACTTCTTCTTTTCCTGTGAAAAAGTTTGTAATTAGTTTCTAAAAGAAATAGTTGTTGATATCTTATACATAAACAAAAGGAACCTTGAGTTGTTTTGTTTATTTTTCATGAAACAAAAGTTTTTTACTTAATTTACAATAACTACTGGGCTGGACAGGCAGATAATGATCATGAAACCGTCGTATTTTTATACTCGACATGGTAGTAATTTTTATTTTATTTTATTGAGAAACAAAATAAATTTTCTAGGTTTTCGGGAGTTTTATAAATAGTGAAGATTATTAATTCGACCATAATTTTTATAAGTCATGGTGATTGGTGATAGTCATTTTCAGGGTTTCCAAAAGTGCGGCATCCGACATTGATGTGTATTTAATATTATTATACACTCACTAAGGAAGTCCATCAAGCTGGGCAGCATGGCGGCGGGGTTGGAGGCGACGCTGGCCATGTGCGCCACCAGCCAGAACACCTCCTCCTTCAGCGACGCGTATTCACCGGAAGGCTCAGAGTTCATGCCTGCCAACACACAGAAAATGTTACTCTCTCTCTCTCTCTCTCTCTCTCTTTTCGTCATAAGATTTTTGTCGCGCTCCTTTACTCCCAAGATTGAATTTGACGTTTGATTGGTTGATTGAAGGATAGCGCTAAAGATTAAATAAAAGAAACTTGAATTTGACGTTTGATTGGTTGATTGAAGGATAGCGCTAAAGATTAAATAAAAGAAACTAGCTCCATTATTGCACATTTCCTTCGTCAGTTAGAGAACCTGTATCAGTTGTCAGTTGAACGTAGCTTAGCGAAAAGGATCTATCCTCTAAAATTTGTCATTTTTTATTATTATTTGGAAACAAACAGTCTTATAAAACATGTATAGTAAATAAACTACCAGCTAGAATTTCTTATGATATAGACCTATAGTTTCCTATATGTAAAACATTTTATAATAAACTTAATACTATGAATTGCTATCCGAGTATAACAACTATAAAAGAAAACAAATAATGTGGTAGCTAAACCTAATTTTCACACTCATTTAGTATAGAATTAACTTAATTTAATTTTAAATTTAATTTATTTTTGTAAAAATGAATCTCATATATATATATAGATCTGTTCTTATGCTAAGTTCCTACTTGTATGTGTAAATTAAGATGGGCAAAAACTTTTTATAATTTATTGTATTTCTATAAGTGAGAACCTGTAATTGGCTCTGTAATTCTATTGGAAGTTCTAGATATATATAGCGCTGTTGGTTTTCCATATACTAAAATAAAATAAATAACCTTTTTCTTAAATAACCCTAACGAACTGCCAAATATATCCGTGTTCATATACTTTTCATTATTCATTAATATTCATTATACAACCTGCATGCGCGTTTAATGTACGATTGCTTTGCATATTTAGTTCGACATATTCCAACACTGAACAGCATTTTACTCCGACAGCTAAGTTCTGTTCTACGAGGCACTCGAAAACCTATATTGTGTAGATCTTCATGCGTTGGCTCCTTTTTCCCAAATTACGTCCCGTTAACCTAACTTAATTGGTCCTGCTTCCTGAATCAATTTTTTTTTACAACAATTTATTTTGCAAAGATAAGCAACCTTTGCTAACTAAAATTCTTCCTTAACAAAAGGCACACTACCTGAGTTGAGCACTGCCGTGTTCATACCGTCGCAGATGGACAACGTCCTGTAGAACCTCTGCATGATCGCGTGGTGTTGCAACACTGTGAACAAGTCGTTGATTTAAAAAGTTTGGCGTATTAACAAGAAAGACAGAAACATGAAGAGACTTGTTGTTCAAGTTAGATTGAATGGTATAATAAGAAACAGCTGACGCTCCTCTGCACTGCACCGTAACTAATGAAAGGGACGGAGTATATCCTGCGTACTGGGTTGATTCTCAAACAAGATTAATATTTTCAGATAAGAATTAATGCCTTACAGAGGAAAACATAGTAATTATCTACACGGCACATTTTCTCAGTCCTAGATCTTTTTGGTATACTTTTTCTAACCATTTTTTTTAAGTATACCTGTATCAGCGACGCAAGGGGCTTTCGGTGCCTGCTGTTTCCTTTCATCCTCAAGATTGGTAGTATCTTGTGCTTGCTGCTTGCTTTCATCGGTTTGTGACTGGGAGGAGCTCTCGCCGCCGCTTGAGCCGCCGCTGCCTCCGGCCACGCCCGGGCTCGACGCCGACTGCAAAACGGTAGTTATTAATTAGTGTTTTAACTAAGTAGACGCTCGTGACGGGCGACCTGCTGGGTGTTCGGCGCAAAGTCAATTTTAGGAAAATATGCAAGCTTGCCCTCCTTAGCTAAAAGCCGGCATCTCAAAAACAAATGAACTTGAAAATGGAACTTTCAGATTAAGATCAATTTTGATTTAAAATACGGCTTTTTAGCTTCGTAGTGAAGAAGCGGTCTTAGTGCATGCTGCTCAAATCCCTTGGAAACTTGACGTCACGGTGCACGGTGCGCGCCTCGCCGAGCGTGTCGCATGAAGCTCAGAAGCAGGCCGTACATATGACAGAACCGTCGAGTCAAAAGGGTAAAGTATGTAGGTATAGCAGGCGTGCGTGGACGTGGAACCATTTTAAAGGCGGTAAAGTTAAATTGTTAGAAAGGAGCCTCATTTCCATGAACGCCATATGACGATTAGGTTCGTCCTTGTTAAGAATGTAAAACGTTGGTGGATCAGCGACATACCGTGTTGGGGTGTCCGGCGGCGGGCTGCGCAGGCTGCGCAGGCTGCGCGGGCTGCGCGGGCGCGTGCAGCAGCTTGCGGCAGTAGTGCAGCAGCTGCGCCAGCACGGCGCGGCGCAGCGGCGCGCGGCGGGCCGCGCCGGCGCCGCCGCCGCCCAGCACGTCGGCCAGCAGCCCGGACAGGCGCGCCTCCGACCCGGCCTCGCCGCGGCCTCCGCCCGTCTCCCGCACCCAGCCCAGTGAGTGGTGAGCTGCATGATACACCACATATTTTTTTCAGTCATTAAAAAATATTAAATACATGGGTATATTATATGGGGAAATATTCAGCGTATTTTAACGTTCGACGACTTATCGATTTTAAGACCCCTAACAGCAGGTCTACGTTTTTATGTGGCAATTAGCTGTAATAGTAAAGAATCAGTAGAATATGGAATCCTTTGTTTAATGTCCATAAGATTCGAATTAAAAGACTCCAGAAAAAGTTCATCAAAGCTCTGGAATTTCGAGTGGGTCGTAACTATGTAAATTACGCTTCCTCGGCTACACATCATAATATCCAGCCACTTTCACTTTCACTCACTTAGACGGTCCTGTACAGATTTAGTATTTTTATTCAAAATTATTAATAATATTGTAGATGCCCCCGACTTATTACATAAAATTGGTTTCCGTGTCCCCCGTAGAAATGAACGTAGTTGTCGCAGTAAGGCATTATTTAGCATTTCTAACAGCAGAACGAAATATGCACAGCATTCATATATTGGGCGCGCATGTAGGCAGTACAATGAAAAATGTATGGACGCAGATTTGTTTTGCAATTCATTAGGCCTCTTTAAAAGAGCAGTATATTCTTTTCTAAAATAACGGTGAAAAGTTGCAGCAACCTGATAATAGGTACCTGTGATTTAAGTATTTTCTCAGTTCTATATATATATATATATATATATAAATTTACGCTTTTGTTATGTACGCTATAAGTTTACACTATTATTATTTTTTCAATTGTACATCGAATAATTTAAAATTAGGAAACTATAGGTCTATAACGAAATCAATCCATAGCTATTAGCTAAGTTGCTCATATGTTTATTTTAAGACTGTTTGTTTCTCAATAAATTAAAAAAAAAAAAATAAAAAAATCAGACCACACAGAACATTGGTGAATTATTATGCGTATTTTCATCCCATACTATTAAATATTATAGCTGACTGTACCCGAGCCAAATTAAACGAAAAAATTAGATGCTTTTACTATCGCACTAATCATGAATCTAGAATGACGTTGGAACGAAATAGATAAAATTCATTATTAGTTGAAGGCAAGTGTCAGTTACCGACGGCGTCGAACAGTTTGACCGCGTGCGCCGCGTGCCGGGGGCTGAGCACTTGCAGCATGGGATGCGCCACCCTCAGCAGCGTGGCCTGCAGGTCGTAGGCGGCGCCGGGCGGCGCGTCGCGGCGCCACACGGCGCACACGCAGCGCAGCGCGGCCAGCGCGCCGGCGGCGCCGCGCGGGCACACCACGCGCGACAGCACGGCGTGCAGCGCCGCCGCCGCGCCCGCGCCCGCGCCGATGTGTGCTCCGCCCTGCGGGGACACTACGAGTGAACGGCGGATACGATAACGTGTTCGGCTATTCTACCGGCTATCAAACGTAAAAATAATATGAAATCGTGATACATGTAAAATTGATGTCTCAGCCTTTGTGAAACCATTAAATGAATCTATACCCTCCTAAGGGCCAACTTCCTACCTATAATAACTTCTTCAGTTCAAATAAATTTAAATCATATTCAATTGAAACGAAATCGCTATTGCATTGTTTCGTTAAATTTTCAAACAACGCCAAATCAACTCTATTTCCTACACAATACGTTCAAATTTCAGTGGCAAATTGGGATTTTTCATTTGTATGGTTGGGCCTTAGAAGGATAGGATATTTGTAAATCCTATATCCGTAATTGATGGTAAACTTCTGCAAAGAGCAATCGATAACCAATTTAATTTTACATTTTTAAAGCGTTAGTGTACATACAAAATCTAGACAGAATTAAATTTGTCCCTTTAACTCTCCATAGACTCCCGGTAATCTTCCAAATCCACCTGCATCAACATAATTACAATAACAAGTCGAAAATCGTCATTTATACTCACGAGATAAGGTTCAGCGGTAGCCACAGCGCCATCTGTGGTCACATTGGTAGTTATAAATTTCACTATGGCGGGTACGAAATGCTCGCACTCGTGAATTACGCGCCCCATCGTCTGGTTGCTGCCTTCCGTCTAAATAAAATATTAAATAAATATATGTTATTATTAAATAACAAAATACTAAATATAGGCAGGATACGTATTGTGATCGCTTGAAAATCAGCCGAAACACTGTACTCTTCTATCAGAGTTTTGTAGTGTGAGAGGATTTTAAACAAATGGTTACTTACTTGTAACGGTAAGGACGCGATCCATGCTAAGGCCTGCATCGACAGCACCCAACATCTCAAAGAAATGTTTTCCAATCTGAAAAACAAATGTCTAATATTATCTTGAATACATAGTAACATTATATCCTGCCCTGTGATCCTACCTATGAAGCCTATGGTCCTGGGTTCGAATCCTAGTAAGGGCATGTATTTGTGAGATGACCACAGATATTTGTTCTCGAGTCATAGATGTTTTCTATGTATTAAAGTATTTGTTTATTATATATATTGTTGTCTGAGTACCTACAACACAAGCCTTTTTGGGCTTAACGTGGGACTTAGTTAATTTGTGTAAGAATGTCCCCAATAATATTTAATACATAAAAAGTGAATATATTCGATTTGGCGCGATCGGTAGGAAATTTGAGTATTTTTACACTTGATAGTGTAAAAATACTGCGTATATAATGCGTGAGCAATACAACGCACAGATAGCACACTCGCCGCCGCTGCACACTACACGTATACTGGTGGTGGTGCAGTAGTACAGACAGGGTACCTACTGTGTGAGCGACAGCAGCAGCGCGTTGACGGTGTCGGAGGCGAGGCGGATGCGCGGCGTGTCGGCCGGCACGCATAGCGTGTTGAGCGACCACGCGCCGCCGCTGCCCCACACGGACCCGTTCAGCGTCAACCATAGGGAGACCACGTTTTCTAGGAATGTGCAGTCCATCTGGAAACAAACAGAACGATGTAGAAAACAATAGATTAGTCTTCGCTGTTGGATGTTATGGGGTGCTGCATTGCGTAGCAGTTCATTTTATTTAAATTTGCTCGAAAAATATTTTATTTCGTGCAGATGTACTGAAAGACAGGTAGTCATGCAGGTGTATATTGTGCGACCCGCGGCTGTCGGGATTGAAAACCCTGGTTTTCAATATTTCACTTACCCCCCTCGTTTGTATTGATGTTCGTCGTCTGCCAGTACAATGAATTAGAAACAGATTTTTATGACCACGTTCCTCTCAGGTTCAGGTCATAGTTTATACTCGTACTTTACAATGAAGCGTAGTAAGAGCCGGTCGCGCGGGGGAGGATACCCACCTGGTGATGGAACTCGAGCGCGAGGTGTCGGAAGACGTCGTAGAGCGTGTGGTGCAGCGGCGGGTGCGGGCGCGCGGGCGCGGGCGGCGGCGGGTCGGGCGCGGGCGCGCGGCGCGGGGGGGCGCGCACGGCCGCCGCCAGCGCCGCGCCGCCCGCCAGCAGCACGCGCCGCGCCATGGCCTCGCCCGCCGCGCCCGCCGGCCCGCTCTCCAGCCGCGCGTCCATGCAGCACGAGATGTTGCTGGAGACAAACGATTAGCCTCGTTGTACTATTATACAGATGCAGAGTTGTATCCTCTTTGGGACGACAAATTACAAATGTCAAAGTTTAATTTTAAGATTGTTGTGTGTTGTTTCAAATATATTATTTTCATTGTCATTACGATACACGGCGAGAGGACAGAGGTGGGGCTCCGAACTGATGCCGGCGGCTCGGCGCAAGTACCAACAAATTACCATAGGGACCGTGCGCGTTGGAGGATCTGCCATCTCGTGGCCTGAATCGGAACAATAAACATGTACATTCACACGTCACGTGTTTTCTTGTGCATAGTAGGTTCTGCCATATTGTGGGCTACATCGGAACAGTAAACATCACATTTACGCCTCGCGCCAAAAATCTGACGGCTCCTGTACTGCCTCCTACAGTTCATGCACGCTCCCTATTTCTATGAAATTTCACATAAAACTAATGGTGAATATTACCGTCTCATTCTCTCATTTTATCCATCTTACTTCATCTCATAGTCGTCATTTTTATCTTCCCATATTGTATTTGCGAGAGGTTCAAAAATGCGTTAATTTTGGAAATTTTCTTACTGTTTTTGGTTTTAGTTCGTGTTATCATTACATAAAAATAATTGATCGAAACGGACTACGTTACTTAATGATTTTAAATTTAATTGAAAGGCCTAACTCACCTAGTATTATTGTCCGGAACTGGCTTACTCCGCGTTTCCCTCTTCCTCAGTACCTCTATGAACTCCTGCTCGCGCTGATTCTCGGTCTCGGAGTCGTCGGACTCTACTACTTGAGGTAATTGATCCATATCTATGCTTTTAATAGAATCTGTAAAAAAAAAATGGGAATTAAAATGCTTTTATGTTTGTACGTGGTAAACTAGAAACCTAAGCATTGATAATGTGTGGGTAAAAAGAAAACTTTTTTATTTATATCAATAAATCTTACTTGGTGAAGACAAACTAGGTGATTTGATGATTTGACCAGGTTTCTTGCCGCCGAACGGTTCAGCTTTGGTTTTCGGCAGACCGAAACTATCCGCCAAAACATCTGAAATAACATTTTTTTTACAATTACCTACCATAATATTACAAACATATATAAATGAACAATAGATAAAGCATTTTAACTACAAGTTGTCTGTATCGAACACAGTAGGCACAAACAAGCACAAGTAAGTGTAGTAGTACAAAGTTGTCTGTGTAGTTGTCTGGTACAGATGTGTAGTTGCAGAAAGTTTTTAAAAAGTTGGAATAACTATGCGAAATTCTTGATATTTTCACAGGAAACAAAGGAAACTTTCATTTTAGAACTGGAAAATATTTATTCACATACAGAAATACGAACTTTCCGAAAATTTTCCATGTGGAAATTCTGCAAGTTTGGAAACTTTTTGAAGACGTATCAGTAGAGTAATTCTTAAGTAATGTTTCGTTCCATCTCTCTTGCACACATACCTGCCACGGTGACGCCGTGGTGGTACTTGCGCGGCGCCTTGCCGCCGGTGGTGACGGTGATGGGGACTCCGTTGCGGATCTCCACGCGGTCGGGGACGGCGTCGCGCACCTCGACCAGACGCCATCTTTCCTCCACCTCGTACGTGGGGCTTGAACATGCAGAGCCGTTTTCGTACTCTACTAGGTCCTAGGAAATAAATCATTGATTTTACATACCAATAACAGTACGTTGTATTGTGTTGTGATTATAATTTACGATTTACATGGAACAGCTGAACAACCCGGTCGATTGGCTACCGATCATAGATCACATAATTTTAAAACTATAAATTCTTATCGCAAAATACTTCACAGTTATTGTAGATAATTTAATGAAGAATATTTTGTTAATTGGCAGTTTTGTTGTGACTTTAATCATTTTGCTTAAAACAACACAGCTAAATCTGACACGAAAATGTAGGATTGAGGAGAAACACACACTCGACAACTCGTTTGCACTTTTTTTTTCTGCACAAGGTGCACTGCGCAAGCAAGCAAGCATACAATTTGGCCATGCAAGCCAAATTTTATGCTTTCTTCCGGATGGGACTTACATACTTAATTTATTGTAGAATATAGATGTATGCTAGTTGTAGAGTGAAGCAGTAGGTACCTGCAGCAGCGTGGTGAGCGCGTGGCGCGGCCAGGGCGGCAGCGTGACGGCGAGGCGCGCGAGCCCCAGCACGCACGACGGCTCCAGCACCGCGCCGCCGCACAGCGCGCACAGCCTGCCCACCACCTGCACGTTCAATTAGCATTACGATACATGCGCAACCCGGCCCTTACCCGTGGGCCACAGACCGCACGATCGAAGCGTGCACGCTCGACGCGGACATCGACTGTCATACGTTTGTATTAACCAATGCGCCAGCAGACGGGCGACACCACCGTGAGCTTCACGCGCACAAGGGACCGGTCCGGTATCCCCTTCGAGGGTTTTGGCTTTTAAGCGCTTCATAATATGGGTAAGTTGATACCCGTTGCTAATAAGCGCTAGCCTCTTGAAGGGGTATTGATTATAAATTATAAACGCTTATGCCATTTTCAACTTCACATATTACTTATTTATGTTTAAAAGGAGGAAGGTGTCTAGCGCGTTGACAACACACGTGTCATAATTGTCATATTTTTTGAATTGGGAAGGGGATACCCTTTCGTTTTAGCGGCATATCTAAAAGGGAAACCCCTTCCTAGAGCTAAGTCAAATGAATGGGTAAGCAATTCAAAAGGAAAGCCAATCGTTGGGGGCTATTCGTTTTTTCTAGGAAGGAATGGACGGGTCCCACCTTAGCACACAGCAGCAGCGTGTCCGCGGAGCCGGCGCTGTCCATGGCCAGCATGTGCTGCACCAGCGCTTGCGCTAGTAGAGCACACAGCGCGGGCGACACCACCGTGTGCTTGACGCGCGGCGCCGCGCCGGACGACTCGCCTTCCGAGTTGCTGCGCTTGCCGACCATCGCCATGCGCGCTTTCAGGTTGAAGCGGACGCGCTGAAACAAAATGAGTTATTATTTTAATTGACACCTAAATAACTACTTATTACAAAATTGACAAAACTATTTGATTGAACGGTTCCGCTGTCCCAAGGCACAGAGAATATCCCTGAAGAGTTGGGAATTAAACCATCTTGACCCTCAAAAGTCATTAACAACATCATCGACGCCCCTGAGTTATTAAAATCTGTTTCATTTAGAGTACCCCGTCGTTGTGAGCGAGCATGTAGAAAGAAAAACCTCTTTTATATTCCTCGTAGTCGAACCGCATATGCGCGAAACGGTTTCACTAGAAGAGCATGCAGGATGTATGATGATAAGTTTCAAAATGTAGATATTTTCCGTGAAAAGTTCGGTAGTTTCAAACAACTTACATTGAAATTTAATTAATGGACTTAGATAGTTAACTTTAATTTAATTGCAATTATTGTTTGTTATTAGTGTTATTGCAATGTACTTCATCTTTGTTTTTGTTAGGATGTACGAGCATTATTTGTAACTACGATTTGGCAACTTAGAATTTCAGGTTTATTTTAGTAATTTTATGTAATTAGGTTATATGGTATTCATACTATATTTAAGGAAACTGTAAGTCTATAAGTCTATTACCCTATATTGTAACAATTTATTAATATAAGAGACTGTTTGTTTCTAAATAAAGAAAAAAAAAAAAAAAAAAACAAAAAAAAAAACTGGATAGCCACTCCACACAAAAAAACAAACGTATGATATAACTGATATAAAGGCCGCCGTTTTGGACTAAGTTAAAATCACCTGTTGCTCCTCTAAAGCGACCTGTATGCCACGCCGCGCGGCCTCGAACTCTTGCATTTGGTGCAGCAGCTTCTTGTGCAGCTTGCGGCGATGAAGCTTGCATTCGGCGGCGCGTGGCGAAGGCGCCGGCTCGGCGCCGGTCGCGCCTGGGCGCCCGCCCGTCACCCACTCCCAACGGCTGTAAATTATATTATGCATTATTTTTGCGGTCTCGCAAGAATATTGTCTAGTGTGATTGACGAATGACAACGTAACCTGGTTTGTAGTGGTGTTGCTTGCAAAGTTAGCAGCCTTTGGCTTATATACAGGTAACATTACTACCAAGTCACAAATTTGCAAATTATCTGACTTGCCAAATGGCTACGCAGAATGGCTTAATAGAAATTGAATAAATTCACACAAATAGCAAAGCAAATGTTGGCATCGGTTGGGTTTAGAAGTAGATGAGTAAGATGTCCATGGCATGTGTTTAAGGCTAGTACGGGGGATAGTCCTAAAATTGTTAGGTGCTGCCAGGCAAGGGCAGCCGCCACGCCGTCCGAGTTCGCAACCAGGGACTTGTGTCATGTTCCTCTCACTCTAACATACCTGGCGTGCTTGTTGGAGACGGCGGGCTGGCTGTCTAACGCCGCCGCCAGCGCGGTGAGCACGGCGGCGGTGACGGCGGGCTGCGGGCGCGGCGCGCGCAGCAACGCTAGAGCCCGTGCGGCCAGCGCGGCTGCCACGCCGCCCTCCGGGTCCGAGTGCGCGTACAGGGACTTGCGCGCCATGTACATGATGAGCACGAGGCATCTGAGAGAATGATAGACGTGATATAAATTTAAACAGAATTATATATTAACGCATTTACTGTCAGCGTGAGCTAAGTTCGTAGCCGATAACACGGTTTTTATTTACTTTTTGTAGCGAAAAGCGCCTACGAACAGAGAACCCGCCTAGCGGTGAGATGGGTAGCTGCCCTCAGTACAGCTACGCGAAAATGGTCTTATGTATGGCCTAAATGTCTGATGAACATTTTCTTTCATTTTTGGCTTTTCTATTTCCCTAACCTGGTGCTCATTAAGAAACCTTTGATCCTGGATAGAAATGAAATCGATTGGCATCAACAATGTTTGTCATAATCGTTAGTAGTATTATAAGGTTTAGGGTCGGCAACGCGCATGTAACTCCTCTGGAGTTGCAGGCGTACATAGGCTACGGAGACTGCTTACCATCAGGCGGGCCGTATGCTTGTTTGCCACCGACGTAGTATAAAAAAAAATATATATAAGGATGGCTTAATCACAAGGATGTGTTTATGTTTGTCTTGGCCCCAACGACTATTGTTTTAATACTCGACTTTATATGAACTTAATTTCTTAAATAACATTCTACGCTTAAGAAATTATAATAATGACCCTTTGTGGATGCAACTTACGCAGCCTACCGTGCACATATCGCATCATTGGGGGCCAATCACCGCGGATATGACGACATCTACTTATACAGCTCCTGTGATCGGTCAGGGATGTTCCTTCTGAAGAAACAAACCCACCCTAAATTTTGTATCAATTGTACTACATAGTTTGTTAAACCTACTGAGCCCACAAACAATTAAACAGTTATTTTGTTTTAGAATCTGGAACTCTTAGTTGTTGTATAAAAGTTTAGAATAAATTGTGAAACTTGAACAAACATTTGTACCTAGGGTCACAGGAGGTTAAAAGTATTGAAACCAAAAGGCGTTTTCTACATTATTGCTGCTGAATCCCTTCGGAGAGGTTAATGGCTGAACCTTAGAAATCCCATTCAGGCGCGTACACCATTTAAATCGTTTAGTATCATTGCCAAGCCATTTCCGTTAGCAGAAAAAAGCGGCATATTTGAAAAAGCGCGAAGGGTTATAGTCCCAATTTTACGGGATAATAACTATCCTACCCAAGTAGCATTTTACTCCATTTAAGAGTACACATTTAGTTCCCAGGTGTACTTGAAGCATTATTACAGTTCACTCGTGATGTATAAGCTGCATTATTGCGATTAATAACACCTATACCTGTCTAAGGGACTTATAGGAGGGTAGAGTTATACTTTTATACGACTGTTGGTGTTATAATACTCTAACAACTATCCTTTAGTCAGCCGTCTGACTAAGAGCATTATAGGAGGGTAGAGATACGGCAACCGCTGTTTAACAGCCTACTTGTACGATGTTGTAGAGCTAGCATTTTAATAGAACACACATGGTCATTTATAAAGCCAAAAGCTGTTATGTTTACTTGTTTGAGACTGTTATACAGCTAGTAGCTGTAGTAGGACTTGTTTGTGATCATTAAAATAACCTTTTTTTACTAGCTGTACAGAAGTGTTTAAATGGTTCGCATGTGCACTGTAGGCTGTTAAAAGGATTATATGTGTTGTCCATTAACATCAATAGCAGTTTATTTGTCCACAAGTACTACTCTAATTTGCTGTAAGCTGAAAATGAATGTGAATGTGATATTCTATTACACTTATCCCACAAGCTGTGTGTTTATATTAGTCGCGTGCAAAAATTTCTGAAAATGAATAACAAACCTTGGAAAATAAGAGCGAGAACCGGTGGAAGAAGAAAGGATCTCTAAAATTTCAGTATATTGAAAGAATTATACGATGATACACAATTGACCTAAACTACATCTTAAAGCTGTACATTAGTTCACATTAGAATAAATTTATAGACATTGGCTTTGTAGTGGTACAAATGTGGGACTTTATATAGGTAACAGCATTCTAACAGAACACATGTGAACCTATTATACGCTCACCGCATTAAATTGGAGTTATATCAGTTCACATAACCGTATTTCATTTCCACCATTTTGTTCTGCGTAACCTAAAATATTTACCAAATAAATCTCCAAAATTATCATGCAAATTTATCACAAAATACGCAGATAGAGCGATTGAGTTTTGGTTTCATGCTATAATTAATTACCGTAGTATAATTATAATGCCAATATAATGTCAAAAACTGAAAATTGTTGATTTCCTCTCAGCCAGTTTTAAATATTTTAAAATGAATATCGCGTTTTTACAGAGGCGCGTGAATATTTTAGCTGTAAATATGTATACATTTCACGATAAACTTGCATTCCCATAGCATTTAACATTATTAAGAATTTAAAACAGGTACTTTACCGCGTGTTATCATAAAATTTATCCAAAGGATATCCGCCGGTGTTTCTGATGGCACACAAAAAACCAAACTTAATGAGGAATAAATAAAATAAAGAAATATAAAATGGACCCACGTGAATTTTAGGTAGCACTGGAGTACTTTTGTCGGATTTTATAACTGTGATAGCTGTGTATTTAGCCACTTGTTACTCTTTATTACACTCATGTACGTTGTATGGTTCACACTGCGTCCCATATAGTGCCATTAGTCAGCCTTAAGTCCGATGTTACTACTTAAACTGCTATTATAATGCTATTATACTGCTAATGTACAGCCATAGTGAACTTAAGGCTGTCTAATTTGTGCCCAAACTGGTTCTATAAGAGCATTATAGCAAGCTATACAGCTCTTATACAGCTGACTTACACAGCTTGTGGAGTACATGTGAACGACTAGACATCTCATATAGAACCCCGAATGCTACTTGGGTATGTTCTTCCCCGGGACTAAAACTATCTCTATAAGTACTAAATTATAACTAAATTAGCATGAAGCGGATATAAAATAGTACATTGTGCAACGACGGGGGTAAGTGAAATCTTGGATACGACGGTGGTAATTCCCGACAGCCGCAGGAATTAAAGACCCGAGTTTGCAACATTCTTAACCCCGGAGTTACACACAATGTTTTTCATCACACTTGCGAAGAAAAAAACAACTAAATTTAAGCGAAATAATTCTTAAATACAGTGACATATCAAACATTCGTCCGCCATTTTGTAATTTCTTGGCAGGTGAAGCATCGAAGGCACAGACCTATTTGGCATTCAGCCACGATTGAAAATTATGTAAAAATATTTTAATCGGCTGTTAAATTAATCAAATTAAATAATTTTAAACATAAACAAAAATGTTAAGTTATAAACGTCAGTATTTTAAAAGTAAAACTCATTTAATTTAATAAGTGACATAATTAAAGAAAAAAGCTATAAATCCCTAGGGAGTAATAGTTTTTTTTTATAATACATAACTCCCGCGGGAACAAAATAGGACTTTGTCCTTTAGCACACCTGCATGAAATAAGAAGTTTTTCGAGCAAGTGTGATGAAAAGAGTTTTTTTTATCTACATAACTATCTCTTTACCAAATTTCATTTAAATCGGTTAAGCAGTTATTGATTGTACCATGTATGTCTCTCTGTAAATGTTATTTTGAGGTTGGGAAATAAATAGTATTTGTATTGTATTGTATTGATTCCCCATACAAGTTCCACCTCCCTTTTCACACCCTTAAAAGATGATTTTTGGGATAAAACTATGCTATTCTATCTCTATGCCAAATTTTAACTAAATTGGTTCAGCAGCTGAAGCATGTAGAGGATATAACGTCGTCAAGAATTCCAAATCCGTTATGTGCTCGATTTTGGTTTAACAAATAGTTACCTAACAACAAAGTACATAAGGTATTAATTAATTTGATTAAAATCTCGCACATACCGGATTTGGCATTCTCAATGACTATAAAAAGAGTTTTTTTTCTTTTTTTCATATTTTATATTTTACTTCGGAATGGTGTCATGAAACCATAAATGAATACTTATATCATCCTTATGGCATCCCCGAGTTATCCGAAAACGATACCAAACGTGGCCTAGTAGCTTAAATGATATAGGTATCAAGAAAAGTTGAGGGGCCCTCCGCAAAATCTTGGTGGCTCCACTTCTTAACCGACTTCAAAAAAGTAGGAGGTTCTCATTTCGACAGATTTTTTTTTGTATGTATGTTACTAGATATCTCCGAGAATCGTGAACCGATTTTTAATTTTTTTTTTTAATCGAACAGGTATAACCCCGAGATGGTCCCGTTGGCACCAAGTCGGGGTCTGATGATGGGATCTTGGAGAACTCGAAGCAACTCTTCAAATGTTATAGGTACATGTATAGCGCTTTTGGTAATTTACTGTACTATTTTGAAGTCTGTTTTTATTTTTTGTTAAAAAGTTTTATTAAATCCATCCTAAAGACCAATCCTGCCAAAGGAAATGTTTTGTTCACGAAACATCGTATTTCATGAGGTTTACGTTACGCTATTGACCTTGAATCCATAAAGTCACTATCTTAATTACTTGCTTCCTCACCACCCAAAAAACGTAATATCAAGTCAAAGTCAAACAATACTTATAAAAATGATGTTGATGTTACTGGTATAATCATAATGACACGGCAATTTCCATGATTACATCGCAATATTCATAGCTCATAAAAAATAGCTTCTGTACATACAC
This sequence comes from Cydia pomonella, assembly GCF_033807575.1. Lineage (NCBI taxonomy): Eukaryota > Metazoa > Arthropoda > Insecta > Lepidoptera > Tortricidae > Cydia > Cydia pomonella. The sequence continues at coordinate 13,179,269 of NC_084721.1, read as the reverse complement.
CATCATAAATTGAAGCCGCGTTTTCACTTACAGGTCAATTCGGACGTACACTGATATCAAAATAACTTCTAAATGATGTCATCGAGTTATCGTGCATTTTTTACTTGTCTGTACGGTCACGTCTAAAACATCGATATAGACAAAATGCCAAAAGCATGTAGACACTAACTTAATTTTATTATATTTAGTTATGGGCAATAAGGTCGTTTATACATGTTTTTGGCACGTTTTGTATCGATGTTTTCAGACGTGACTGTACATGAAATAACATGATTCAAATGTCACTTCTTCTTCTTCCTCGCGTTGTCCCGGCATTTTGCCACGGCTCATGGGAGCCTGGGGTCCGCTTGACAACTAATCCCAAGATTTGGCGTTGGCACTAATTTTTACGAAAGCGACCGCCATCTGACCTTCCAACCCAGAGGATAAACTAGGCCTTGTTGGGATTAGTGCGGCTTCCTCACGATTTTTTCCTTCAAAGAAAAGCGACTGATAAATATCAAATGATATTTCGTACATAAGTACCGAAAAACTCATTGGTACGAGTACGAGCCGGAACCTCCGGATTGCAAGTCGCACGCTCTTACCGCTAGGCCACCAGCGCTTCTATTCAAACATCACTTATCAACATAAATAACGGCCTACTAGCATAGTCGGTAGTGATACTAGTGACCCTGCCTACGAATGAGATCCCGGGTTCCAATCCCGGTAAGGGCATTTATTTGTGTGTTTATCATGAATATTTGTTCATGAGTTACGGATGTTATCTATGTATCTAAGGGCCACTTGCACCAATTACTAACCCGGGGCACAAAACAGATAGGTACAGTAGTCAATCACATGTATGTACTTCACTTTTCATACCTACGCTCGGCGGTCGCTCTAGGGTTGTCAACTATGGCTTATGAACGAAAAACAACTGTGTGGCACTCGTATCTAGTTGTTTGATTGCTTTTTGAGAATGTAACGGGGGATGAATGGAAATATAAATTAATAATAACCAAAATATTAAAATTTTTAATGTCATTGTTATATAAAAAATTCAGACCTTATTCTACGTGTAGTCTTTTTTTTCCAATTTGTTCATACATCCATACCCAATTGTAGCTTTCTGGCACTAACGATTACAGAAAGAAAAAGATAAGTAACCTAACTGATGCATATTGTGTATAATGTACTTTCCATTGGAACTTATTTAATGAGCTTTTAACAAGTCAGTGAAATTTAAAAACAAATATATTTTTCTTACAATTTTAATTAAATATTGCCGTGGACATATTTTTTAGGCAACCCTATTGGTATATGTTCAGGAACATATTTTATTTCAGAAAAATATTTTTTTATCCAGTTAACATATGAGCAACGATCAACCTTACTTCGGGATCCTCTACTATCAGAGCCCCTAGTGTAAATTTATTCGAATTCCTGACGTCACGTACGCGTTTGCGTTAAGTCTCATTTAGTATAGGAGTTGAAACAGCGCGTCAAGCGGAACGTTTTGGAAACTCAAAATCCCATACAAAATGAGACTAAATCTACACTAGGGGTACTGTACCTCTAGTGTAACTTCCATTCGATAGCGTAACGTAACTTTCGCGTTTAGGTTAAGTCTCATTTTGTATGGGATTTTGAACAGCGCGCCAAGCGGGACGTTTTGGAAAGTCAAAAATCTCATACAAAATGACACTTAACGCAAACGCGTACGTCACGTTTCGCTGTCGAAAATATTTACACTAGGGGTACTGGACACTAAGTGAGAACGTGACTTGAGTCACGGTCATACAATATTTTTAGGTATAATCATGATGACGTAACCATTTTTAACAACGAAGGCCAAGACAACAAGGGAACATAAATACACAAGTTCTGTCTTCTAGTTTATCATTCCGTTGATAGATTTCACAGTAATGAGTTTCTCCGGTAAAGTGGTGCTAGTGACGGGTGCGAGCTCCGGCATTGGAGCAGCCACCGCCATCTTGTTCTCTAAAGAAGGAGCCAGCGTCGCGATTGTTGGTAGAAATGAAAATAAACTTAGCAACGTTGCGCAGAAGTGCGCACAACTAGGAGCAAAACCTCTCGTCATCAGAGCAGACGTTGCCAATGAAAAAGAAGCCAGCACCATTATCAAGAGAACGGTAGATCAATTCGGGAAGCTTGACGTTTTAGTGAACAATGCTGGAATTGCAAGGAAAGCTTCTGTTGCTGAATCAAACAGTTTGAAAATATACGATGAAGTTATGAACACAAATATGCGCCCCATCGTTCAGTTGACCAGTCTTGCTTCGCCGTTTCTAGTGGCAACCAAGGGGAATATAGTAAACGTGTCGAGTATAGCATCAACGAAAGCTTTTGGTGAAGGTTTTATGGCGTACTGCGTGTCGAAGGCAGCTGTGGATCACTTCACTCGCTGCGCTGCCTTAGACCTGGCGGCTTCTGGCGTGAGAGTTAACAGCGTGAACCCGGGCCCGGTGAGGACGGACATTTCTGCGAATTCTGGATTGGCGTCGCCTGGAGCTGGCGATGTGGCATGGTGGGACAATATGAAGTCAATGACGGCATTGAACAGAGTAGGGGAGCCAGAGGAAATCGCTGATGTTATCGCGTTTCTGGCCAGCGATAAAGCGAGAAGCATCACCGGTTCTACATACGTCTCAGACAATGGTCAACTGCTGAAGTAAAGAAAAAAATGTAAAATGTCACCTATCACCTATAAATGTTGACTGGTAGAGAATGCATCAAGGCATGAAGTCCGTATTTTTTACTTTTTACTTGTTTTTTGTGTAATAAAATAAAGTTTTAAATAAATAAATAAGCCAAAATTGTTTTTCGACTCTTCGTTTTTGATACAAGCATTTTTTTTTGTAACAAACTCTTGCGGGCTTAGCGCTATTTTATTTATTTGCGCTTATTTAGCGCTGACGGTACTTTTCTTTCCACAACCAAATACTCAAGAGTTCTAACAGTTTCCATCACCAGATGAGCTCGATGTGAAGATTCAACAGAATAGAATAATAGGAAGTGGGTCTAATTTAGCTACCAAGATTAGATTACAATCATACACCGGGAGAGGTAAAACTAAATAAAAACTTGTAATCATTAACTGTTCGCGATTCAACATTAAAACAACAAACCTTCAGCTTTTTATTTGCTGCTACTAAAATGAGTGTCTTTCAAATCTGACCTTTAAAACAATGGCATACGATGCCCGTGAATTTTCGATGGGCGCAATGCTTCGGTGGTAACCAGTTTCCGACGAAGTTTCTCTAATATGGCTGGCGGTGTTGATAAGTCGTTACTATGTTTTGTCTGAAATTTCGGTCTTAAAAGAATAATTTTTAAAGTAACAAAGAATGCAGCGCATTTTTAACAGAATAACCTTTGATCGAGCTTCGCTAGATTTAGACTAGGGATAATGTACCTGACCGCATAGCATGACTTGCGTTGTTGCGCGCAACTCTATACTTGAAATCGTGCTTGACATATTAAGTCACAGTCAATATCTCCAATCATGCTAAGGGCTTGTGCACAAATCACGCGAGGTTCGATAGGGGGCGGGAGGGGGGGTCAAGAAAAAGCCGAAAAAACCTCGCGTGATTTGTGCACACGCTCTAAGCGGTTTGGCAGGTAATATCAGTGTACGAGTATCATAGTATGTAGGTCATACACAAAACTGTGTGTGTTCACGTCTTTCCTGTAGACATACCCAAAGGTTATCGTTCACACGGCGTGATTTTTCTCGTATACCGTATACGAGACTTTATATAATGTCGTAGTGACAGCAAAATATATACTTAAGGCAATTTTTAAAAACGTAAAACGTAAATTTTTACCGTAGGGTCTTGCCACCGAGGATGCGAGTTTCTCGAAACGATTTTATCGAATGCGATGCTTAGTGGCGCTTGTGTTTACGTTGTTTCGTTCACACGGACAAACTGGTTTCTCGTATAAGAGACGTATCAGGCAGTTGTACATAAGGTGCTAACAAATCAGCTAGCAATATTTTTACAGCTGATAGTACTTAGCTCCTAGGTTTTATGATGTTCAATTAGGGAATTTTGAAAACAAATGTTACGTAAAAATGCCCTGTTAATGTCAGACTTATATAATGTATATTCTCATTTCTTTATTAATTTTATTTTTCTGTTACTTTTGTAAGAATTCGATATGTTTTCTGAAAGAGTTTCTTGCCGGTCCATATTGGGATACCCTCCTCCAATTGAGGGGGGATTTAAATCTTCTCGGGTCAGAGGTGTAGGGTTAGAGCCGGTATAGCTTTATTTGACGTTCATAAGCGCATTGTAATATGCCTACTTAAATAATAAACTATCTTTATCTTTAATGAGATAATTCAATTAGACCTCATTGAACAGATTCTAGAACCCCCTTTAGCTAACACAGGTAGCTGGCCACTTCACCTTTTGCCATGTTGAAAACGACATTTAAGACAAACAATTGTTGACGTGACAGAAAGTATTAAACATATTGTCAGTTAAATCCACGTGAATATTATTTTTAGATAAAATTATTTATTTTGTTCAGTAAGTGAAAAGAAAAAAATTGATATATGAAAGGTTTTCTTAATATAAAGGGAAGGAAGTTAATTGTTTTAATGTGAAGTACCATTTCTTATGATAAGATATCTTAAGTACGGTCTCTACAAAATAGTTATATTTTTTTTATCTTCTCGAACATTTTTCTATTTTTTTAGTATAATATTGTAGATAATCAATAAAGGCTTTTTATTTTATTTATTTATTTACCATCTCTTAAAACATCGGTAGCTAATTTGTTAGCATGGGAAGACCGCATACTGTGATAAAACCTAATGGACCTCGCGCCGTGTGAACGTCCAAAATATATAGAATCAAATAAGGTAGAAGTACTAGTGCTCGACGCTGCACTAGTCACCGACATGGGCACTTTATTTCATGGAAATATAGGTTAAATTTGAACAACGAAGATTTTTCTCTATTCGAACTTAATCCTTGTCACTTTGACATAAAGTGGCCATGTCGAGTACTAGTGCAACTTCGAGCACTAGTACTTTTACCTTAGCCACCGTGTGAACCTAGCCAAAAGTTAAGGGCTGGAAAGGTTAATTTTTGTTATTTATCCTTATCCACATGAAAAGGTACTTTTATTTGGATAAGTATGATAAAATATACATACTTGAGTAAGAATATTGTTTCACCTGCTAAAAAAACCTGACATCACTTGCATAGAAGTACGTCTACGATAAAATTTAACAGACGATGATGGTAAGCATATAAAGTATTCTTTGTAGATTTTGGTTAGGTATGAAATAATTAAAACCTCTAATTTTACACTGCTATAATTTATGTAAGTAACTAAAGGGAGTATGTATGTATGGGTGTATGTAGGAGTTGAAAGAAATACGAAATTAAAGACCCTTTCGTCTCTCAACCTCGCAAATTTAGCACGTTTCGGTATTTACGACAATGGATATAGATATAAATCCTGAAGATTTGATCACACAAAATCAAGAATTAGGTCGTCATATGGGGCAAAACTTTGATGTTATCGCGTTTCTGGCCAGCGATAAAGCGAGGAGCATCACCGGCTCTACCTACGTTTCTGACAATGGTCAACTGTTGAAGTGAAGAAATAATGTAAAATGTGACAATAAATGTGAGGAGCTAAAATGATATTTTGTTTTTCAACTTAATAAAACCGAAATACCTACTTTATAAAATATATAAAAAAAATACTGAATTTGATACTGTCCTATCTACCGTACCTACCTACCTACTTGTGCTAAGTTTTTCCTTGGAATAACAAATAGTTTAATAGTGGTCGTAATAATTGCGAATACTGTGAATTATTCACAACTTGCTAAATTTTATTATCTTATTTTTTAGGGACAAAAAATAAAATAAAATACGTGTGAATGGGACTCGTGCTAAAACTAGGGATGAAAATTCCGTAAAAAAACAATTTTTTTTTTCGGGAATTTAACCAAATTTTTTTTTTTTCGGTTTTTCCTTGTTTTATTCGGAAAAATTAAATACGTCATAAACAATGCCACTGATGAGTGATGACAGTGTCAAATATATAAAATGCCAGAAACTAACACATTAGACGTGCAACCTAAAACCTTCCTGTTTAAATTCCCTACTGAATTCACATGGAAAAATACGCTTGTTTTTTCGGCTTTATTCGTTTTTTTCCGAAGTATTGTAACTGAAATTTGCATTGTTTTTTTCGAAAGAAATTTTGAAAAAAAAAAACAGAGTCGTTTGGAAATTTTTCCCTATTTTTCCGGGTTTACTTCAACACTACTCGTGCTTCGGGAGTTCCTTGTAGGTTTACTTCTAATCTAACGGTAACCTCTCAAAATCCACCTAAAAGTGCCCTAAAAATGTGTAAGTTTGTAACTCTCTAGTAAATTAGAAAGATGACATTGCAACTAGCTTAGACTTTATAAGATAAGGTGTTAAATATCATAATCACATTTTCGGTAGGCAACAACAAAACTAATTGAGTATTTATACATACAGGTTACATTTTTCAAACAGGGCACTGAGAGCTGATCCTGTGCTGCTACGCAAAAATGGTCTTAGAAGACTTTACCTAACGTTTAATTAACGACGATTATTTTGTCGATTCCCGTCCCCGTACTATACGTATACCTAGCTACAATAAATCATGTAGAAAATAGAAACGTTTGCTTAAGGCCCCATAGGCTCGTGTTCTCCTCGAACTCTCACCGACCGTAAGCATGAGCCATGTGCATGTGCGCGCTCAGGACCGCAGATATCATGGTTTTGAATTTTAATTTGTTGTAAGTTTTCACAAAAAAGTAATCGATGAGTTTCCTAAATAATGAAATTGCGCATTTTTAGTAGCAATTTTCGCTTTTGTGCATAAATTGTTACAAATTTTAAAAGTGCCTTTTAGACACATAGGGTTCGTGATTTTTTCCTATCGAGCCTCACAATTGTACCACTCACAGTACCTGTCCCAAAATTGCACTACCCACACACTCCCACAATACGTCAGATGCTACTTGAGACATTACATACCTGTCTAAGGCGGCTGGCGGCGCATCGGCCGCGGAGAAGGCCGTGGTGAGCGTGTCGGCCAGGTGGCAGCCCCACCAGTCCTGCGCCCCGCACAGCCGCGCCAGCAGCGTGGCCAGCGCGGCCGCGCCTCGCCCGCCCCACTCCCACAGTAGGCCCGATACCACTTGAGACATTACATACCTGTCTAAGGCGGCTGGCGGCGCATCGGCCGCGGAGAAGGCCGTGGTGAGCGTGTCGGCCAGGTGGCAGCCCCACCAGTCCTGCGCCCCGCACAGCCGCGCCAGCAGCGTGGCCAGCGCGGCCGCGCCTCGCCCGCCCCACTCCCACAGTAGGCCCGATACCACTTGAGACATTACATACCTGTCTAAGGCGGCTGGCGGCGCATCGGCCGCGGAGAAGGCCGTGGTGAGCGTGTCGGCCAGGTGGCAGCCCCACCAGTCCTGCGCCCCGCACAGCCGCGCCAGCAGCGTGGCCAGCGCGGCCGCGCCTCGCCCGCCCCACTCCCACAGTAGGCCCGATACCACTTGAGACATTACATACCTGTCTAAGGCGGCTGGCGGCGCATCGGCCGCGGAGAAGGCCGTGGTGAGCGTGTCGGCCAGGTGGCAGCCCCACCAGTCCTGCGCCCCGCACAGCCGCGCCAGCAGCGTGGCCAGCGCGGCCGCGCCTCGCCCGCCCCACTCCCACAGTAGGCCCGATACCACTTGAGACATTACATACCTGTCTAAGGCGGCTGGCGGCGCATCGGCCGCGGAGAAGCCCGTGGTGAGCGTGTCGGCCAGGTGGCAGCCCCACCAGTCCTGCGCCCCGCACAGCCGCGCCAGCAGCGTGGCCAGCGCGGCCGCGCCTCGCCCGCCCCACTCCCACAGTAGGCCCGATACCACTTGAGACATTACATACCTGTCTAAGGCGGCTGGCGGCGCATCGGCCGCGGAGAAGGCCGTGGTGAGCGTGTCGGCCAGGTGGCAGCCCCACCAGTCCTGCGCCCCGCACAGCCGCGCCAGCAGCGTGGCCAGCGCGGCCGCGCCTCGCCCGCCCCACTCCCACAGTAGGCCCGATACCACTTGAGACATTACATACCTGTCTAAGGCGGCTGGCGGCGCATCGGCCGCGGAGAAGGCCGTGGTGAGCGTGTCGGCCAGGTGGCAGCCCCACCAGTCCTGCGCCCCGCACAGCCGCGCCAGCAGCGTGGCCAGCGCGGCCGCGCCTCGCCCGCCCCACTCCCACAGTAGGCCCGATACCACTTGAGACATTACATACCTGTCTAAGGCGGCTGGCGGCGCATCGGCCGCGGAGAAGGCCGTGGTGAGCGTGTCGGCCAGGTGGCAGCCCCACCAGTCCTGCGCCCCGCACAGCCGCGCCAGCAGCGTGGCCAGCGCGGCCGCGCCTCGCCCGCCCCACTCCCACAGTAGGCCCGATACCACTTGAGACATTACATACCTGTCTAAGGCGGCTGGCGGCGCATCGGCCGCGGAGAAGGCCGTGGTGAGCGTGTCGGCCAGGTGGCAGCCCCACCAGTCCTGCGCCCCGCACAGCCGCGCCAGCAGCGTGGCCAGCGCGGCCGCGCCTCGCCCGCCCCACTCCCACAGTAGGCCCGATACCACTTGAGACATTACATACCTGTCTAAGGCGGCTGGCGGCGCATCGGCCGCGGAGAAGGCCGTGGTGAGCGTGTCGGCCAGGTGGCAGCCCCACCAGTCCTGCGCCCCGCACAGCCGCGCCAGCAGCGTGGCCAGCGCGGCCGCGCCTCGCCCGCCCCACTCCCACAGTAGGCCCGATACCACTTGAGACATTACATACCTGTCTAAGGCGGCTGGCGGCGCATCGGCCGCGGAGAAGGCCGTGGTGAGCGTGTCGGCCAGGTGGCAGCCCCACCAGTCCTGCGCCCCGCACAGCCGCGCCAGCAGCGTGGCCAGCGCGGCCGCGCCTCGCCCGCCCCACTCCCACAGTAGGCCCGATACCACTTGAGACATTACATACCTGTCTAAGGCGGCTGGCGGCGCATCGGCCGCGGAGAAGGCCGTGGTGAGCGTGTCGGCCAGGTGGCAGCCCCACCAGTCCTGCGCCCCGCACAGCCGCGCCAGCAGCGTGGCCAGCGCGGCCGCGCCTCGCCCGCCCCACTCCCACAGTAGGCCCGATACCACTTGAGACATTACATACCTGTCTAAGGCGGCTGGCGGCGCATCGGCCGCGGAGAAGGCCGTGGTGAGCGTGTCGGCCAGGTGGCAGCCCCACCAGTCCTGCGCCCCGCACAGCCGCGCCAGCAGCGTGGCCAGCGCGGCCGCGCCTCGCCCGCCCCACTCCCACAGTAGGCCCGATACCACTTGAGACATTACATACCTGTCTAAGGCGGCTGGCGGCGCATCGGCCGCGGAGAAGGCCGTGGTGAGCGTGTCGGCCAGGTGGCAGCCCCACCAGTCCTGCGCCCCGCACAGCCGCGCCAGCAGCGTGGCCAGCGCGGCCGCGCCTCGCCCGCCCCACTCCCACAGTAGGCCCGATACCACTTGAGACATTACATACCTGTCTAAGGCGGCTGGCGGCGCATCGGCCGCGGAGAAGGCCGTGGTGAGCGTGTCGGCCAGGTGGCAGCCCCACCAGTCCTGCGCCCCGCACAGCCGCGCCAGCAGCGTGGCCAGCGCGGCCGCGCCTCGCCCGCCCCACTCCCACAGTAGGCCCGATACCACTTGACACCACTCGAGGCTCACTTCTTGGTGTTGCTGGAAGAAAAATAACGATAAACACCTAGCTCGAGGGTTCTCAATCTTTTCACCTACTTTTATAGTTGAACAAATATTATTTGCACCGGTGAAAGTTATCGCTAATGTCCTTTACAATAGGGTAATAAAACAATTATTAGCACCCTGTTTTGCTTAAAGTATACTTGAGCTGAACAATCTTGATTCAAGTTACTTTTCTACATTTTAATTCCTAAGTTCTCCTAGTATTCCAACTTTTCAATTCGTAGTCTATTGATTAAAAGAATAAAAGATTTATGTAAAGAAATATTAATTTCAAAGTATATTCGATTTGTGTCGAAAAGTTTCGTAACGTGTTAATAATTATCCTAGAAACACAAAGTACCATAACTAGTTATTCCTACTACATGGATGGGACGTGCATAGCACTTAACACCTCTTTTGTCCTTTTGTATTCCCCAATCCGTGCAAATTATATTTCGTCAACTATACATGCATAAGATAGAACTACATTTCATACTGTTAGCATTCTCCCAAAACGCATTGCATCAAATTGTAAAATTAAAAGGGTAGTAGCAGATTATTACCGAAAAATGGCGGTAGGGTGCGCAGGCGGCCATTAGACGATCGGAGCTGAACTCAACGGACGATACGATTGTTATATTTAGAAAAATCTGTGTAACGGAATAGTATAAAATACAAGCCACTGTTTTAAAGGGTTTTTGTCTTATTTCATCAAGGACCGTTTACAATACTTATAGCTCTAGAATTTTAAGCCGGCGAACAGCAGCACAGTATATTTTCGCTTGTACAGGGAATTAAATATTATCGTCAATATCCTTATTAGTTAAAGGCAGCGATTTATATCGGCAAATAAAATAACAAACTACATGCATTGCCTTTAGATTCATCGTCGGCTGCCACCGAACATACCGTACCGAAATACGTCATTCTAGTTGTATATCTTTATCGTTCAAATGAAATCAGCGAAAATTCATGTGTCTAGCAACCAAAATAGGACTTCTACATCGTTGGTACATTGTAAGATTACATTTGTAAACATTAAAACATAAATATAAAAAAATACTTACCACATTATCGACTTGGAAGTAGAAATATAGCAGTGTATCCACAATATTCTCGCTTATAACTCTCAACTTATCTGTCGAGGCTCTCTCTAGCAACGCCTCCGGTGTAACTTGCCCTTTATTGATCTGATCTAACACATGCTCATCACAATCAGACTTATTCTGTAGCCTTTTGACTATGTTTGTGCATGTGTGCAGTTGCTGTTGTAGTTCTATGCACTCCTGGTATGCGGTTAGGACTTTGGGGTCTGATTCGTTGGGCAGGTTGAGGTAGGCCATCATGTGGGCTGCGTTGCCGTTGTATAGTTCTAGGTAGGGATTTAGAAGGTCCATTAGTTTGCCGGTGGCTAGCCTGTTGAAGAAAAATATTTATTATTACATAAGCTTAGAAGATAAATATTTGTGACTTTGTAAGGCAAAAGGTAGCTATGATGGTAGGAATCCATAATTGATAACCGACAATAACTTTTTTTTGCTTGAAAACGCCACAAATTATTGAAGAGATTGAGTTACTCCAGGGCGAGTTCAGATCATGACAGGACAAACATTTCGGTGGCGTTTGAAGAGTGCTTCATTATTTCTTGCAAAAATTATAATAAAGTTAAAATGCAGTAATGTAGCATTCATAGATACATTTTCCTTTGGTTAATTACAAGAAGTATTTACTTTGCAACTCTGGGGCTCATTTCTCGAACGGTATTAAACTATTATTAGTCCGCGAACGGTCAAGTCGTACGAGTTACCATGGCAACACACTAGTAATATTAGACTAATAGCGTTCGAGAAATGGGCCCCTGTTCTGGGTATTCTCCTACTAGCCAAATCAGTTTATTTTTTAGAACTTCCAAACGATTTGCTAGTATGGAATTTATATGAAGACTAATATAGTGACGTCACGGTCAACTCTCCTACTTTTTGTATTTCTATCCAATTTATTAAATAGAAATTGTGTTTAAAAAATAACTGCTATGTTTTTTTTTAAATAATTATCTGGTGCCGTATTTCGTGCATGGTGTGAAATAATTTATTTTAAATACAGTAAACATCCCTATTGTATTAATTTACACCGAGGAAACAAAAAAGCGGCCAAGTGCGAGTCGGACTCGCCCAATAACGGTAGAGCGGGCAACGCCGCAGGGGATGTTAGTGGGTATTCTCTTCCCCTCCCTCTGTTTAACAGAGGGAGTAACGGGAGGAGCGAGTCCCACATACCACCCCCCAAGTTGGCCTCCCCAGCCTGGAGGTGAGATTCGCAAATGCATTTACCCTGCGTTAAAAAAAAGGGTTCCGTACCATTTATGACGTATTAAAAAAAAACTACTCACTAGATCTCGTTTTAACCAATTTTCGGTGGAAGTTTGCATGGTAATGTATATCATATATTTTTTTTAGTTTTATCATTCTCTTGTTTAAGTTACATGGGGGGGGGGGGGGGGGGGGGGGACACATTTTACCACTTTGGAAGTGTCTCTCGCGCAAACTATTCAGTTTAAAAAAAAATGATATTAGAAACCTCAATATCATTTTTGAAGACCTATCCGATACGTATAGATACCCCACACGTATGGGTTTGATGAAAAAAAAAAATTGAATTTCAGTTCTAAGTATGGGGAACCCCCCAAATGTATTGTTTTTTTTTCTATTTTTGTGTGAAAATCTTAATGCGGTTCATAGAATACATCTACTTACCAAGTTTGAACAGTATAGTTCTTATAGTTTCGGAAAAAAGTGGCTGTGACATAAACGGACAGACTGACGGACATGACGAATCTATAAGGGTTCCGTTTTTTGCCATTTGGCTACGGAACCCTAAAAACAGTCGTGTTGTAACCATGCTTTGTAAAAAAATACCTGTTTTAATTTCGCTTTACGTGTAGAATAACCTGTATTAGTTCTTACCTAAAGCGACACGTCAGATCCTGATGTAAAGCGTTGAGTGCATTAATGGACGCGTTGACGTTGGCTATCTCGGCCACCTCGCCGTAGAACCAGCCTAACGGAATCTTGCATTTCATGGCCGACATGCCGTACCGACCAATCGTTGTGATCTGGAAAATTTATTAGATTAATATTTGCTTTTGATTTGCACCTATACTCGTAATAAATATAATTTAAATATAACTTAAATAATTTAAATATAATTTGCCCTCAAATGGCTCCTTAAGCCAGTAGCCTTGAGCCGAGAATTTTGTTTTATTGAAATACCTAACTAAAGATACAGAGTATAAGCTAATCTCATCCAAAAGTGTCCTGCGATTTTTCGAAAGTCATGTCAATTAAAGTACCGGAACGTCATATTCATTGTTGGCTGAATGTTAGCATTTAGCAAAAAAAGTGTATTCCTAATAGTAGGGTACGGTTGAAGCTCAAAACTAATGGGCGGCTGACGGATGCAAATTACGTCAAAATTATGTTGAACGATATACGTAATATGAATACGACTACAATCGATTTAAATAAAGACAACATAATTTCAATAAAGTTATAGTGTTTTATTCTTGAAATAATTAATCATAATTTTTCTTTATTCGATATTTTCAGTCCATTCCTTTTATAGTTCACTATACACTTATACAGGGGAAATGACCTCTCTACATCTACAGATGTAAGAGGTGCGTATTCGTAAAGTGATACTTCATCATTATTTGGAACTTACTGATATAATAACAAAAAATGCATATATATTTTTATACATAAATATTACTCGAAACTATTAAGTCTTATCCATCTTATGCTTTCGTCACCATATTGCATCCATCGGCCGCCCTTTGCTCAAAACACAAACGACTGCGAAATATGCAAATCAGGTAAATATGTCTCACCTTCATATACCGACAAAGCGGCGGTGGCTGTATGTCGGTGAGCACGAGATGCTTCGTCGCGATGTCGGTGGCGAACGCTAGCTTCACGCTGTCAGTTTCTTCGCTGCACACCCAGATGTCGATGCACAGTGTCACCAGGTCGGAGCACGATGGGATTATCTGCAAATCAAATTGTATTGCAAAATAAATTACGACTGATTGACTGACTAATAATCATAAATTATCCGCGGGCAGTGGAAGGCGAAAGCAGAAACCTTTCTTCATGGAATTGCACCGCCATTTTACTCCGGTCCGCTCAGTTAGTTGCCTTCCTTTTTTGTCCATTACCCTGTTCTGGTGTTAGACAGGGACAACTCACCACGTCTGTGAGGCGCACCGCGTGCCCCAGATCCAGCACGATGTATCGCCGAGCGCCGCTGTGCATGCGCTCCACTACCAGCGTGTGTTGCGGCACGCGGGTCACTAGCTGCGCCCACGGTATGCCACATTGTTCTTGTTCCTGTCAAAAAGGTATAACGATCGTATCTCATACGTAATATATCTATGTTTTTTACATAATAAGTATAGACACCCAAAACGTAACGCCACGTACAAAGTTGTCGCCGTTCCATTCTGTAATTTGGCAATTAATGCGTACACGATGCGCCGTTATGTACTAAAATAAAAATTGCAGCCATAATTACAAACGCAAATCTCTAAGGGTCCGTTAAATGCTTCAAATATCCTTAAACGAGACCTTTTTTCATACAAAACGGAGAACGTTGTCGAGGACGGCACAACTCAACTCAGAAGTAAGGGCTAAACCTACAGTACAGAGGGACTAAGCTGTGACTTAAAGTTATGTCCGCGTGTTATCTTTTGAAAAATAGCGTTTGTAAAATTTGACCACTACTTATCAGTTCAACACACAATAAAAGATGTAATTAACAAGATCGCACAAATAGCTACCTTATCCTGCTCAAGTTACAACAAACATACCTGAAAGAACTTCTCCTCGGTAAACTCGAGTTTCTCCTGCGGATCGCACTCCATGAGGGAACTTTCCACGTCCTCCAGCGAGTCTGGGTCTTGCGACATCTGCTTCATCTGTCCTTCCTTTACGACGCTCCATAGCTGAGGAAACACAAATATATTCAGTTCCAGTTACTCAAAGTAAAATTGGCAGGCTCCAAATTTGTCGTATAAAAATAAACCTAAAAGTATAATATGTATTCTAATTTTCTATGACTCTATCTGTCTCTATATATAAGACATTACATTGTTAATTTACCAGGGTTAGGGTCGCCAGGCAACGTCGACACCACAGCGGGATGGTGTCGGCCTCCCGTGGACTCCAGCTTGGTCCCGTCTGAGGCCGCGTGACAGCTAACGTGTAAAGGCATTGCTTCGCTGAGACCGGCTCCGAATACTCACACTCCGTTGTGTTGTTTCACTACTCTTGTTATATAAGACATTAGATTGTTAATTTGTACCTGGTTAGGATCGCCAGGCAACGTTGACACGACAGCGGGATGGTGTCGGCCTCCCGTGGACTCCAGCTTGGTCCCGTCTGAGGCCGCGTGACAGCTAACGTGTAAAGGCATTGCTTCGCTGAGACCGGCTCCGAATACTCACACTCCGTTGTGTTGTTTCACTACTCTTGTTATATAAGACATTAGATTGTTAATTTGTACCTGGTTAGGATCGCCAGGCAACGTTGACACGACAGCGGGATGGTGTCGGCCTCCCGTGGACTCCAGCTTGGTCCCGTCTGAGGCCGCGTGACAGCTAACGTGTAAAGGCATTGCTTCGCTGAGACCGGCTCCGAATACTCCCACTCCGTTGTGTTGTTTCACTACTCTTGTTATATAAGACATTAGATTGTTAATTTGTACCTGGTTAGGATCGCCAGGCAACGTTGACACGACAGCGGGATGGTGTCGGCCTCCCGTGGACTCCAGCTTGGTCCCGTCTGAGGCCGCGTGACAGCTAACGTGTAAAGGCATTGCTTCGCTGAGACCGGCTCCGAATACTCACACTCCGTTGTGTTGTTTCACTACTCTTGTTATATAAGACATTAGATTGTTAATTTGTACCTGGTTAGGATCGCCAGGCAACGTTGACACGACAGCGGGATGGTGTCGGCCTCCCGTGGACTCCAGCTTGGTTCCGTCTGAAGCCGCGTGACAGCTAACGTGTAAAGGCATTGCTTCGCTGAGACCGGCTCCGAATACTCCCACTCCGTTGTTTTGCGCCCACCAGGCTTGGGGTGTGGGTGTGGATTTCGTTTCTACAAGGTTCAAGGTTAAGTGAGTATATAATCAAATGACTAAAACCTAGTAGGACAATCTTAGTCAAATTAGAGCGCGAAATCGCGAGCGGAAATTGCATATAGATTTACACGAACCAACATGAAGCCTATTATAATAAAATATTCAATCGCCGTGGAACAAAGAACCGACTGTAATCGGGGAACATATGATGCGAAATCGAACTGGGAAAATGTGGATATCAGCCTCGCGATAAGCTTTCCGCTCGAATCGCGCCCTAAGTCTGGAGCAGATTTAATAATATTAAATCTGAGTAAGAAGCTTTAACGACTTTTACATCGTGATCTTTTTTTTTAATCATACGGCATTTTAACGTCTTGCAGAATCATTTTTTTTTTCTACATCAGCATCAAGTTGCGTTAATAAAAAAAATCTGAAATTCAAAAGTAGGTCCTTGCAAGTTTCCTTTATTTAAATATTTCACGACACTAACTAATTACTGATCTGTGATTTCATGCCAGAAGATTGTATGATTGTCATGCAAACAAATGGTTTGTATGCGAATTTTGAAAGCAGCCATATGAATTATGCAAACGATAAGTGAAAAAGACGTAACGAAACTAACATGCTTTTTAACGGTGCACGATTCATAATATTTGCATGAAGTTTTGGAAATTTAAACATAAAAAGAAAAAACTATTTCCGAGAGGTATGAACAGTGGATACTTTGTATGGAAACCTATACAAAGTGACCCGCATACATTGTTGTGAATGTTCCATCCAGATATTCAGGCATCAACTCGTCACACCAAAATTTTGTTCTAACGGGTCATACCGCCAAAAGCAGTACAAGTAGATTTAGTTCTATTAGGACACAATGCACATCGTAATTTTGTAACTATTGGTCACACTGCAAATCTGTTCCTATTCGTCATCCCGTCAAACAGTTCTCACTGGTCACAAGGAGGATACCTAAACAAATTTCGCTACCTGCCAAGCATGGTACAACAAAATTTTGCTGTGACGAGAATCATGCGTAGCCTGCATTTTGCGACTTGCACATCACGCTATGTAACTCTTCTCTTTTCGTACGTTTCTACGTACATGTATTAATAACTAGAGGATTAACATGGGATTAACTGCGTATGTGTAAACAATAAATTATTTATTTTGCAATTTTTATTTGTAACAAATTATTCAAATGCAGATGCTGTAGTAAGCTGCACCAATAGTAAAACACTTTTATAAATCTGCACAATATCAGCTACATGCTCTGTAGAAAAGTCTGAAACCGATGTGCTGGAATTAATTCCATCCGTCCAATTTTCCGCATCTATATGGTCACGTGTGTGTGGTAGCATGTAAAAATGGTATCGCGACAAAACCATTGCCTTTTGCAGGTACGGAACTGGGCGATTCGTCGAGGAGCACATGTTGAAAATGCATTTATTGCAATCACATATTGCTCTTTTCATCGGCCGAATACTTTAAAATAGGCATAGGTATCACAATTAATATCTTATAAATAACTTTTATTAATTTGCATACTGCTGCTGCTGGTATGTACATTTTTGTTGCTGACTGTACAACGTAACGGGATATGATTTTCGCCATAGCCACCGCTTTGTACCACACTTTTAGCGGGTAGCGAATTTTGTTTAGGTATCCTCCTTGTGACCAGTGAGAACTGTTTGACGGGATGACGAATAGGAACAGATTTGCAGTGTGACCAATAGCTACAAAATTACGATGTGTCCTAATAGAACTAAATCCACTTGTGACGGGTTGAAACAAATAATACTGCTTTTGGCGGTTCGAGTTGATGCCTGAATCCATCCAGACAGTTGACAGATAATAAAGCTTACAATTTTAGCGTTTTAACAGTTTTATGATTGAACGGAATTGTTCATACGACTATATTCCTCCCCAATCATATCGTTACCATATTAAATAATGAATATAAAAAATGTTTCGACGTATATCAAAATGACTGAAGTACTTCAAATTTGGTTGTATCATATATAAAATGCGGTCTTTGTCTGTACTTAAACCATTTTTATATGCACCGAGACAAATTTTAATGTATAAATAACATCGCTATTAAATGAAACAAGAATAAAAACATAGAAACGACAGCTTACAAAGACACTCACATTTGAGTGGTATAAAAGATTAATTTGAATACACCAGCAGTGGCAGCATGGTTCCATTTTTATCACTTGTTACTATGCCCGTCACTTTCGCGCTTACATACTTGTTAGAAGGTGACAGGCATGGTGACAAATGATAAAGAGCCAACCATCTTAGCCCTATAGGGGAGTTTTTGCTTTTATGCCGCTCCATTATTGTATGAGTGACACAGAATACAATGAGTGAGTGAGATGGAAAAGATGTATTAACAGCGGATGGAATGTTAAAGATAAATAATGGACATAAGCAGTGAGAAAAAACCCGACGAAAGGTCAGCTGTTCATTGTTCATTATAATGCTATATTTTTAAAATTAACGAATTAATTTCACAATTTTTTGAGTGTTTTTCACGCCAGAATCATTACTTATCGGATGTAAATTCTTTTACCCGAAACTAATTTGTGCGGAAAAAACAATGTCGATTCGAATAACCAAAATAAACAATCGAATACCGACAATACGAAGAATTACACATGGAATCGGATGTAGCGTGTCAAATCAATTAATCGGTAGGTATTTAGTTTTTTTTAATACCACGTCGGTGGCAAACAAGCATACGGCCTAGTCATTGGCAGACAAGGATGAATACCCTGCCGATGGCGAGTGGCGCGGTGATAGAAAGGGGCCGGAAATAAACGATTTATGTAGTCTGCCGGGAAAGTAGCTAAGTGGGTGAAGTGGTCATAGTAGGGTGAATTTACCACTGTTAACCCCTTCGTTAAAAAACTACTAGTAACGTCACCCATCGAAATATTACACAGTCATCATTACGTTATACATAAGTTACGAGGGAATATACAATTTTATCCCAAGCACTTTACTTTCACTATATTTTATTTGTAAAGTATCATTTTGTTTGTAAAGTCCACCATGCAATCCAATTTCAAATACTGTGTTAAAAAAGTATGCAAGTGTTTTTATACTACATCGGTGGCAAACAAGCATACGATCCGCCTGATGGTAAGTAGTCTCCGTAGCCTATGTACGCCTGCGACTCCAGAAGAGTTACATGCGCGTTGCCGACCCTATCCTATCCCAAGCATATACTATAGACGCTTGAAACTCCAAATGTGTAGGGCGCTTAAAGCTTTAGACTTCTTCTTTTTTGAAGCGCTTGGTACTGACGACGTCCGTCCAGATCTCACGAATGTGCCTCGAACACACTTTGCGAAAGGCTCGCTGGCTGCTCACGAGTAGAGTCGGATCAAACAACACCGCATGGCATTTGCAACGACAAACTGTGGCAATGTTATCATTGATGACAAATTTATGACCTTTATAAATGACATTGTTCTTCTATTCAAGTCGTTGCAATGTTAGCTTAGTTAGACGGACTTTAACAATTTTCCAGGCATAGTAACGATTTATCGACCATATTCGCGCAAATAGAATTTCAACTTTAGCATTCAATATTAAGGTTCAAATTAGATTTGCCTTTTGAAAAATGTGACCTGTCTTCAAATGAATAAAAGCTGAATTAATTGGAATATATTTGGATTACTTAGGGAAACCTTGTAGATTGGTGTGGCCTGGAAAAGGGTTAATATTTTAGTACGACTTTCAGTACAGAACCAGTAACCTTGAATAGAAATTGCCGCGCGAAGCAGTTCGGTCTGTGTAGACGCCTAAGGGTTCGCGGCTGAGCGTATATTTGCCTCGGGCGAAGCAACAATTCCTTACGAAGGAGCCTACTCTGGGTGTCCCCCAAAGGCGCTCCAGCAGCGCATTCGCTACATCGTTACTAAGAGTAATTAATTGACCATTTCTGTGCCCTATATCTTGCAATAAGATTAAAGCAAGGGATAGCCTAGGTCAGGGGTTCCCAATCTTTTTCAACATGTGGCGCAGTTACAAGTTTAGTATTTCGCAACGGCGCCCTTGTAAATTTAAAATCACGGTCGAAAAAGAGTGACACGACGCTATATTATTTACCGATGCGAGCGCTCA
Source organism: Cydia pomonella (assembly GCF_033807575.1). Classification (NCBI taxonomy): domain Eukaryota; kingdom Metazoa; phylum Arthropoda; class Insecta; order Lepidoptera; family Tortricidae; genus Cydia; species Cydia pomonella. Next base: position 13,159,234 of record NC_084721.1, on the reverse strand, counting down.
AAGAGGTACCCGCGAATATTTGTGGTTTCGGATAATGATAGAACTCACGGCGCCCCTCTTTACTTTCTACGGCGCACCAGGGCGCCGCGGCGCACACTTTGGGAACCCCTGGCCTAGGTGACAAATGTTCCATGACGTCGGGTGAAGTGACGCGACGTTGCCGGACTTCACTCGACATGGCGCGCCTTATATTCCTGGCTTAAAGCCTGCCTACGAATTGCCAGTTAACAGTGCATGAACAGCTGACCAGATGACAAGCCTGACATCGCGTGATACGAACATACCCGGAATCTGCGGGAGGTTGAGCAGGTCCTTTAGCTGCGAGTCGGCTTTGGCGGCGGGCGGGGGCGGCAAGTCGCCTGCCAGCGGAAGCGGGGATCAGTGGGGTAAAGGGAGTTAGCCGGTTGCGAATCGTAGCCCATTCAGTTTTTATTATTTGCTTAAGCCCAGAGTGAATTCTATACGCGATGCTACGTTTCGAAAGACGGAGAAAAGTTTTCAAGATTTCTAATTGCTTCCATGTAAATAAACTGAACTTTAGTGTACTTGATTGTTATCAAGTGTCCCACGGTCCATGATGTACAAATTACCTCAAATTAAATTAAAATCATTATCAAAAGACACAGTTGCTTTTGTTTTGTTTTGTTCCATTTTATAACGATACAAATTCAATTATACTTTCTAATACCATTTATGCAAATTTGCCTGTTTATTTATCTTATGATGGGCCGCTAGAGATTAGGAACACAAATAATAAATTAATAATAATAAGGATTATTACATAGTTGCTGTGGATATCAAATCTATCTGGAATCTAAGGTAATGCATATAAGAGCAAATAAAGCTAGAGCGGCTTCTGTTTTATTAATAGTATCAGTCGATCAGGTTTGTTTTGAGGATCAAATTATTATATGGGACCCATTGCATTATTAAAGAGACGAGAGAACACAGAAGTCATAACATAAATGATAGTCTGACAATCGCATTATACTGACGAAACGCTCCTAACAAAATACATCGGCAAAAGGCAATAAATACATCGTGTCACTATATTGCTTCGAAGCCGTTTCGATGTATGAAAAACAAGGAAATTGCGATTTTGTCGGTGAAATATTGCGTATATGTACTTATATAGAGGAGCTACATTTTTTTTTTTAATAAAATGTAAGGAATCGAATGGAATGGAAAAAAAGCTTTCATTTTGAAACTTTGAGGTCTTGTATTGTCATTCCCATAATTTTTCAAGTTTCCAATTTATCGTGATAAATGGCTCATTTTGTACCTATGTATTTAACTAGATTTAGTTATAAAATGCAACATGTGTCAATAACCCTATTCTAGTATGAGTAAGGGCTATGATTCGCGCTAGCAATTTTACCGACTTTATAAGTATTCCGTGCGTAGGGATAACACCTTGCTATAGAGTTCCGTAGTTCGTGGGTGCAAATTTTAGTTAAAATTAACCCAAGGGAGGTAACTTCAAATGCTTTCTCTTTCTAACAAACACAACTATCGAAATGACGAATAAAGAATGATAGATATTTTTTTTTATTACATAGTTAAATGAAATTCATAAGAACGGACACGGAACTCTTTACAAACTATCATTCACACATCATCCCATGTTAGTCAACATCACCCTAGTATTTTTATTCCGTACACGGCGGGAAGATGTTGATAACTCGAATTCTATTTTAAGTTCAAATTTCTTCAATTTTATATCTCGAGTTATCAAGTTCTTCCCACCGTGTATCGAATTGTAGCTTTAGGTAATATGTATGTATATATATGAGTGATCATCTCAGTACAAACTTTAAACAAAAATTTGTATAAATATAATCTCTGGAAATTGCTTTCGCGTGAAGCAACACCTTGCTTAACAAACATATGTGTCACTAGCACCAGAAACGGGCGGCAACGAATCATTCCACAGCAAGATTAACACGAATAACCATTTATGACATTCCACGGGTAAATATACCTTAAGGAGATCGGCGCTTACGCTGTTATTAACGACGCTCCAATACTAATGCGTTTCTACGCGACGTAAGCGCCAACCGCAATAAGGTACCATTACATTGCATGTTCCTTTTATTCATGATGGCAATTTAAGTGTTAATTTATCTCTAGCTAAGTGTTCCAATACAAAATTAACACACATACGTTGGCAGTGAATGTGTTACCACCACTTTAAAAAAAACGCCTTTCGATCGAGACTCAATCGGGCCGAGTATTATTTGTAGCGACTCACCCATATCCTGCGGCAGATTGAGCAGGTCCTTGAGCTGGTAGTCGGGCTTGGCGGCGGCGGGCGCGGAGGTGTCGCCGGCCAGCACGCTGGCGTACGTCACGGGGGTGGACGAGCCCTTGCCCAGCTCGGGCGCGTCGGCGGCGAACACGCTGCGCTCCAGCGGCAGCCCGTACAGCCCGAATCTGTCCAGTACGGGGGTTAATACTATTGTCATTTTCGGTTTTTAATTTGTACATAATTTTATCTGTTGTTTTTTTTTGTTTTGTTGTTCTTATGATTATCTTATTTCTTTCATCTTCTTGTCCTGTGTATGTGTGCTTTACGGAATAAATGTCATTTCTTTCTTTTCGTTCTTTCTATTCTACTGCGACTTGCAGTGCATACTCATGTTATGAATTAATTCGATTTATAATTCATAAAGTGGGTAAGCACTTTTGCACTTGTGTGTACAAGAATGGAAATGCGAGGTTCATAGTAGTGTGCAATCGTATACGGAAACTGCAATGTCTTTTGACCTTATATATTTCTACCTCCTTGTTAATCCCACCGATACTTAACTTTAACCATTTGGTCGCTTAAGACGGCTGCAAACGCGCCCGGTTACCGTTTCATATTAACCTTCATGCATTCTGATAAGGTTTACTATGGCGTGTTGTATATAATAGGGAATGGGCGTCGCCAGCATGGGATAGGGGGGAGGGGAGCATTTGATATGGGGGGCATACATTTAGTTACAAATTTTATTATCTAGGTCAGACAAAAGGTAGTTGCGGCAAAGAGAATTTGAAATAGAGGAGGATTGTCAAATTAAACTTTATAGCCAGAGTAATAGGCCAAAGGTTATGGCGCCAACGTTCGAAAACATGCCGCCATACCTTTTCTAGTAGATAGCGCTACTTTTTGATATTTAACATCTTTAATACATATCAGTGAAAAAGTAAGGATGAAAGTCAAATGGCGTTTTAAAAGTTTTAATCATGTGTCGAAAGATGGCAGTAAATTTACTGTGGCTACAAAGTTTACTTTGACATTCGTCCCCTATTTCAAATTCTCTTTGGTTGCGGTAGTCGTAGGGGGAGGTTTCATGCCACCCCCTGGCGACGGCCTTGATAACAGGCGCGGCGTTCAAAGGGTTAAAACCAATTCTGAGTAATTTCCTCAATACTGGTAAAAGCCCTCTTGATTGTTCAAAATTTAATGAGAAAGTTGCATTTTATCCATATGTGGGGCAAAGTAATCAGATGCAAATGTTGAGTTGTTTCCTTATGTTAGCTGGTAGAATTGACTTTTAAATGATATTTTTGTTTATTACGTTCATTTGGATTTGATTTGGTTTGATTTTTTTGGTATTTCATAGTTAATATTTTCCTCGCATTGGTGTGGTGAACATTTTTGTGTTTCACTCGGAAGCAAAGTTTGTTTAACCCTCGTGTCTTGAAACCCTAGCAATGCTCAAGATTCCACTTCTCGAACCAATTTTGGAATCTTTTCCTTGCTCGGGTATCAATATTAGCACGAGTGGTTAAACAACCACTTGGCCCCCTTCTAAAAACAATAGTTAAATTGCGTGCCGCGTGTAAAATTGTTACCCGAGCCGAAGGCGATGGTGGCAAACACGCGGGATGGAATGTCCTACGTTTCCTCCCTCGGTGCGCATACTATTTTTCCGGCCGGAGGGCAGAAAATATGTATTGAAGACGTACCTAGCTCGTAGTAAGTGGTGGTAATGGTCCCCGCGCTCGGCGAGGCAGCGCGCGGTGCGGTGCAGCAGCGCGCGGCAGCGGGCCGCCAGCTCGGGCGCCGCGCCGCGCTGCGTGGCGTGCTGCGCCAGCGCCACCAGCCAGCGCAGCGCGCCCGGCGACGCGCACGCGCCCACGTACGGCAGCCACGCGCTCAGCACCGCGCTCAGGGTCGCCTCGAACGTCGACTTCCACGGCTTCGGCAGCTGTTTTACACCCCTGTTCGAATAAAGCATGCGTTAAGCGTCGTTGCAAAGATAAGACATGACCCCTACAAACAATTTATTAAGAGCCCCTGGCAAGCTTGGCTCGATTCACCGGTTTGGCCTAGTGGGTAGTGACCCTGCCTGCGAAGCCGATGGTCCCTGATTCAAAGCCTGGTAAAGGCATTTATTCGTGTGATGAGCATGGATATTCGTTCCTGAGTCATGGGTGTTTTCTATATATTTAAGTATTTATAAATATCGTATTACAGTACATATGGGGCTACTTTATAGCACTAGTGCGAGAAGTAGCATATTACGTTACTGTGTCGAACATTTAAAGGGCCATATGTACTGTAAAACGTTGTACGATACATGTGCGAATAGGTAATTCGCAACTCGTGTCGATTTAAAACACACATAACATTGTTTTAATTTATCGCCACTCGTTTCGAATTTCCTATTTTTCGCACTTGTATCGTAATGTACTATTATATATTACATATATCGTTGTCTAAGTACCCTTGACACGAGCCTTATTGAGCTTACTTTGGGGACTTAGTCAATTTGTGTAATAATGTCCTAAAATATCTATTATTATTATTTATTAATTTCACCTTCCCACAGAAACGGAGTTTCGTTTTATTTTAACGTGTTGACTTCAGGACTTCAGGAAGTATCCTAAGAATTTTGATGATCATCAGTGAGTGAAACAGTGACGAAATCGGGGTTTCTCTGATATAAATAAAATCTAAAGTATAAGAGCTATGCAATCGATTTTTTTTATGCTTAACAAATCCACTATTGACATCATATCCCGCGAATTTTGTTTATCTGGTATAATCCAAACCCAAATTATGAGTGTTCAAAAAAGCGACGAAGCGCTTTAAAAAAGGTAAATGACCTTACGCTTCGCCTTGCTCGTCTTGGCGAGGGCACTACCGTGCCCCCAGATATAGCTCCAGTTTATAAAACAAACGAAATAGAGTAAAAATAAGTTTTGTATGAAAAACTTTATACATTGTATTTTTTAAACTATGGTATCTAAAGCTATATAAACTAATAACAGGACAAATATACCTTATCTTAGCAATCCAGTTAGTCGTTGTAATATGAAAGCGTAACTACGTTTGTATGGAGAACCGAGCTTGCTAGAGACCTTTAACCCTTTGACCGCCTAAGACGCCAATGACGCGCGCAGCTCCAGCCCAATATCAACCTTACTGTGTTCCCACAATGCCACGCCGCACAGGCGTAATAAGATTTGTAAACTGACGTTATTTAACAACGAAACTGCTGATATTCAGCTTCAGTTACTGCGATAAAACTATTTAGACGGATTATATTGCATATAATAAATTTAAACTACACCCCGACGTTTACAACCCTTTACAGCATTTAAATTCGTTATACGCGATATATTCCGTCTACATAATTTTATTTTAAGGAGACTGCTTAACTTAACGCGAGAAATGGCAGACCCGTTGTACCAATGTCGTGAAAAATGTAAGCCACTGCACACAGAAATCTATCTAGAAAGCAGGATACCATATTGTTTTAAGCAACAACCTCATGTGGCAGAATTTCAGTTGTCGACTACCACTACATACAGAATAGTTGATCTGTTAATTTTCTTAAAACTTTATAATAATTTTAAAAATACTTACTCGCTGGTTATAAGTATGATCTTCACGCACTTCTTAGCAAAGCTCCTATTTCCGCACAAAATGCAGTTCTTGATCAAAGCATCAGTGTGTTTCTCAATAATCTTAACACACTCCAACTGCTGTATCTCCACGGGAGTCTGAGCGTCTTTGTCTTTGCCTTTGTCAGTCTTGGCCAGTCTGAGTCTCTGCAGTCTAATGGAGATCACCCAAATGAGTATGTCTAAAGCTAACTTTCTCTTCTCACTATCATCTCTGCTTACTGCTATCTCACATAATATATCTAGGAGGCTGTTGGATTCAAGCATGGCTATGCGCTGCTGTCGCTCCAAAGGAACGTCAGTATAAGGACTGGAGCGAACTGTTAGCGAGATTTGGTGCAACCAATCGCAACCGATAAAGCTTGACTTTTTCGAGCTGCTTTCTCCCGATTTTATCGAATCTTTGCTCATGTCTTTCGCGGGGTCGAATAAGGTTTTAATATGGATCAAAAACGTTCTGCCTCGAGCCCTGTATAATCTAGGACTGGTCAGGATTAAAGTACCAGATTGCTGTGTCAAGTCCAAGCCAGATGAAAGCAGAAGGGGCCCTGCGAGGATCTCAGCGTTATGGGCTTGCAAGTACTCCTCGCTGTTCACAGGGTTCTCTAAGTTTGAAGACATATCGGCGTCAACCGTCGGGAAGAATACCGGCGACTCCGATCGGTGGCCGAATGACGCGTCCTTCTTATACCCAATTCCGTGCAAATTCTGTTTTAAAAGCGTCACTTGGATTATAGGTAGATTTGCAGAACAGGAAGAGTGTAATGTAAATCCGAATTCTATATGAGCTAAAGAGACACTGTAAGGTAATGTGAGCTCTAAAACGTGTTCGTCCCATGTGGAAGATGTGTTTTGCAAACGCCAAGTCCGGTTGTTCTGGTGGTCGGAGCGAGAGCGTTGCGCCGGCGACAACTCACACCAAAACCCAGGCACGACTGCACTGTAAGGAACCGTAGTGGTCACATGACCGAATGGCCCTATTAATGTGGTCATAGTTTCTAGATCACTCATATCTAATTCAGTCTTGTTAGCTAACATGGCTGAACTAGATATGAGTGATCTAACTGTCTCCTCTCTAGGCGTTCTATGAAGCATTTCAAAATCTATGTTAGCGAACTCATCTTCGTCAATATCGCCAGTCGAATCCTTCTCACCGTTATTCAGCGCGTAGAAATATATCATTCCGTGCTTTGTTGATACGCTCAGCCTTTCCACTGAGGCGCAGTACGCTACTGATGTGAACTGGCCCTTTGGAGCTCGCTTCTCCGAGAGCATTTTGAAGGAAGGCAGAGAATACAATCTAAGGCTACCGTCTACGCCTACAGCGGCGAACGAGTACTGTTCGTGCTTGTCAACGGGCAGCAAACATAAGTCTACAGGACTTTCTCCATAAGGCAGCTCCATCATATTTACAGGATTGTCTTCTAGAGTGAAAATTGAAGTGTTGTTGTTAATTTTAAAGAGAATAAAGTACGCTTTCACATCAGATTTGTCATCTGCCTTGTCCGTTTGTTCTGTGACGTCATCGACATCCATTTTGGTGTCGCCATCATGATCGGTTTCCTCCTCAACTCTGACCTTTTCTGGATCAATGCTGGAGATAACTACTAGCAAATGCTCCTTGTCTTCTGTTGGCAGTAAATGTGTGACTTTAGAATCATCTCTCAGGTTGAGCTTGAAACCTGGAAGACTTAAGCACTGGACGGCGATGCCTTGGGAGACGACTTCTTCTTGCGGCGGGTCGCTGTCGAAGCCGTCATTATTGCTATTGCTCACTGCAGTCTGAGTGCCGACTTTGCTGCCACCGAATGTGGTAACTTTAATCTTTTCTGTACCCTCTCCGCCTTCATACCACTTGAGGTCTGAGATCTCCAACGGGCCGTTCATATTGAGATAATGCGTGATGGGATCCGCTTGTTGCAAGACTGCATCCGTCTGGTCGGCTAGTTTAGTCCCAACAGAGTCTAAATTTCCGCTCTTCCAACTCTTCAACTGCGATATCTTGCCTACAAAGTCTAGCATGCTACCCTGCCCAGACTCTGGTAGTTCTGGCAGCAGAACAGTAGGCGGCGGCGGTGGTAACAACTTGTAATGCTTCGTTAAAAAGATTTTCTTCGGTTCCCACATTTTAGAGTCCTCTTTACTAGAAGAAGCGTTAAGATTAATCACATTGCTGATCTGCTCGTCCAAGAGACTAGTGCACTGGGGAAGCTCTGTGTCCTCGTCAGAATACTGGAAGTATATTTCGTCGTATATGTTGGCGTCGTCCGTTCGAGCGACCGTGCATACTTTCTTACTGACTCCCGGTTTGGAATTGCCACTGCTGTTGGATGTGTGGACGACTGTTGTTATGGAGCCTGCTAAGGAACTGTGTATATCATATGTGAGTAGGAAGAGCATTTTGTTTATTGGTGAGAGGTTGCTCTTGGCTTCATTCTGATCGTTCATTGCTTGGACACTCTCTTTGAATTTATCTGGAGCACCTGAATCGAAGAGTGCTTTGCTAGAATCCTCCTCCTTTATAGGTTGGTCTGAGGGAATATTGTTAGTCCTGGTTATGATGACAGCACAGATGAGTGAGGGTTTGGTCTTGTTGTTACTGGTCTCTTTTTCACCTATGCCTGTTTCTGTGTTTTGTGCTTGTGGGTATGTTTCTTGTTGTGACGTCATGCCGACGAACGCCATAGCTGTGAGCTCGAGGTTGTAGGTCGCTGTAACAACATAAACAATAGGTTCATTTTATATCTAGGTGCAACTTTTTGCAAATGTATGAGATTTTTACAGAAAATTACGACTAAATAAAAGTAGAGTATGTAAAGCCATAACTTATACATTATAAATGCATAAGGCAGCATTTCCACTGAAAGAATCACATCATTTACCTATCCTCGCTCAGCTCTAGTCGGCAATTTTCTATTGGTTCTTAACAAACATCTCTCGTGAAAACGCAGCCTAAACCTTCTACTATATGTTAGTATGACTGTTCCTTAGTTCTAAGAGAAGAAGTCAAACACAGATCAGTTATTAAACTTGTATAATTGTTTTACTTACAAGAATCCTTCTCCAAGCTGGCCGACCACACCTTATTGCAATCCGTAGACAGTATCCCACTAAAGATGGAGTCGTACGGGGACAGGTGTATGAACTTGACCAGCTTGAGCCCGCAGTCGAACTTCCAGATGTTGACTTTGCCTTCCGCAGAACCGGTGGCGATAAGTTCCCCCGTGTTGCCTTTGGAGACTATGGTCACATTTGGACTGGGCACCGCGCACGCTGTGGCATTCGTTACCTGGAAATCAATTAATTTAGTTCAGTTTATTGTAAAACAGAGGACTCTTAAATTTAAATGAAAATTTTAATCCCAGTTATATGAAAAACACAAGAGACAATAACAAATCAAAGTTTTCCTTGTGCCTAGGTTGGACTATTATTCACGAGGCCCTGTTTAGTTACCTACCTACAGTTATAATAACATAACTTAGGTAACCTGTTATCCTCAATCCTGATCAATGGGGAAACAATAGTTTTTAATCCTTAAGAGGGAAGAATAGCTTTTCGAATTTAACGAAATAACGGTAATTTTTCTATGAAATTCCATTTCGGGAGAATACGTTTTCCATTAACTAAATTTTAACAAATCACTTTGATTTTGATGTTGATCGCTTCAGCATAATATTCTAGGTTTATAAGTTTAGCTTTTTTTGAAAAAAAAAATGTTGTTTTGCAATTTTGAAAAATAGGAAAAGCAATAAACCTATTTTTTTATTGTGTCAATAACATATCAAATAATGGAGAATGGAAAATATTTAGAAGTGGAAAAACGTTTCTCTTTTTTTATGGACTATCACGTGGTATACTTCCCTCTTAACTAAACTTGTTTTGTCTTTGACTCGTTTTTCGGATCTGAATAAAGGAATTTCCCATAAAGAAAAATAGTTATTTGTTTTACGAGGGGACAAAGTAGTTGTGTAACCGCTCGTGCTAATATTGATACCCGAGCAAGCGAAAGACTACAAAAACTCGCTACGCTCGTGGTTCAAGAAGTGGACTCTTGAGCGTTGCGAGGGTTTCAAGGCTCGTGCCTTGTTTGTTTAACCCTCGTGGGTTAAACAAACTTTGCCTCCGAGTGAAACACAAAGTTTTTCACCACTACAACGCGAGTAAATTACTAACTATGAAATACCAAAAAAAAAACAAATCCAAATGAATGTAATAAAAAAATTATCATTCAAAATCATCATTAAAAAGTCAATTCTTTTTTTTTATACTACGTCGGTGGCAAAAAAGCATACGGCCCGCCTGATGGTAAGCAGTCTCCGTACTACTACTAGCTAATATAAGGAAACAACACACAATTTGCACCTGATAACTTTGCCCCACATGTGGATAAAATGCAACTTTCTCATTAGTTTTTGAACAATCAAGAGGGCTTTCACCAGTTGGTGTGGTGAAAAATATTTTTTCCGTTGTACTGAGCCTGGTTACCTAATAAAGAACACAAGTAATTTTCCAGCATCTAACCGTCTGACTACTGCAGATATACATATACAATCAGCCGTAAAAGTGCATAGGACTTTATCATTTTTATCAATTAATTCATATAACACTGTCAATACTGACCGATATAGGCACGTTGTGTGTGTACTCGCCGCGCACGAACGGACAGTTGGGGGAGTGCCGCTCGTGCTCGACCCAGGGCTCGTCGGACTTCTCCCAGCAGACGAGGCACACCATGCACGTGAAGCACATTGCGCGGTCGTCCCCGCTGGGGGAAGGCTGATGGTAGAAGCCGGCTTGGGCCATGCGTGCGGGGAGCGCCCATCTGGGGGAATGAGGACATGTTTAAACATGATTGAAATGCTTTAATATTTTATGTCATAAACGGGTCTGACGTGATTAAATTTCATTATTTTATCTTATATCCTACGTTTCAGCCAGGTTGCACTAGCTGTGGTTGCGGAAGACTGACGTCCCAGCAAAATGTCAATGGAGATATTGGTAAACTACCCGATGTTAGTTTGTATAAATGTTTATATAAAATCTAAAATAATAAAATTTAATCGCGTTAGACACGTTAATGACTATAAATATGTGTACAAAACGCAAGAGTTTAAGTGTTATATTACTAGTTTACCTTCAAAATACTCTTAATCATTTCGTTTAGCAGAAGGCATAATTATCATTACAGTTTGTGGCCTCGGCAAAGGCAGAGGAGAAAGAAGCATCTAACTCTCAACACATTTTTATTTATTTATATAGCCATTTATTTCCGATCCTTGGGTACAACGTTGTTTAATTAGTTTTTTTTTTTTGTAAACTAAAGAATGTCCCGTAGTTCGGTGTGCCTTTTGGCATAGGCCTCCTCCAACATTCTCCACTGAACTCTGTCCTCTGCAACTCTAGACCAGTAAGGTCCCAAGGTTAAGTGGATATAATCTATCCATCTCGTTTTTGGACGTCTTTGTTTTCTTCTTCCGTTTCTTGGGTACCATAGGGTAACTTGTTTGCTCCATTTGTTTAATTTGTATCTAAACATGTGTCTTGTCCACCCCCATTTTAAATGGTCTATCCGGCTTAATATGTCCATAACCTTGGTTTCTTTCTCAACACATAGTTATAAAATGTATACAACTTATGATCCCAGAAGAAAATACAGAAATAAATTGTAAAGTTTAAAACATTATACTGTCTACTGCACTAATTCATTTTGCATTTGTCAACAGAAAATAAAGACATTTCGTACTTTGTAATATCCTCTGTTACCATTGTCACAAATATGTTTTTCCTTTAAGCTATTAATAATCACGTTTTATACACCTTTTTTGGATTTCATACTTTGAATAAGGACCTTCCGCATTTTCTTCATGAGCGTTTGAGCAAACACAGCTACCAGAAGATATTTTTAGACCATTACAGTATAGGTTACTCACTTGTTATCCATATGAGGCCACCACTTAAAGGTCTCCTTCCGCTCCGCCTTATACTGCATAAATGCCCTCAATTTTTCATCCCTGGACCATGGCATCAGCTCATTGGCTCACTGTCCCACAGCTGAACAATGGCCTGGGCAGAAATCACCCGGTTCTAGGTTTGAGTCCTTAGCCTACCTACAAATAAAATGAACTCACTTGTAATCCATGTGAGGCCACCGCTTGAATGTCTCCTTGCGCTCTGCCTCAGAGTACATCAGTGCCCTTGATTCTTCATCCCTGGAGCATGGCATCAGCTCATTGGCCCGCTGCCCCACAGCAGAAGCGATGGCCAGGGCAGGAATCCTCCGGTTCTGGCCTTTGAGCTCTTGGACTACACCGGTGGTCACCAGCCGGAGTGTGGACTGGGGGAGGCATATGGTGACTGTGCTCCACTGGAAAGTAAGAGGATATTAGTATATTAACGCTTTCAGGGGGTTGTTGGGGCTACCCTGGCGCTGCAGAGCGTCAGGAATGTACGCCGCGTAGAGAACCAACTGTTTCCAAACCGTGCTGCGCAAGCGGGTGGCGTCCCTGGGCGAGCACGTGCGGGGCAGCACCAACACTCTCCTGAAGGTGATCGCTGAGAGGATGGACAGCCCTATCCTTACCTACTGGATGTCTTTACATGTGCATTTTAATTGTAATTATACTGTCTACTAACACACCTCATGTAAGTGGTAACACTAACATAATATGGATGTATTTGTGTCCGAAATAAATGATTTCAAAAGGACGACCGGTCTGGCCTAGTGGGTAGTGACCCTGCCTATGAAGCCGATGGTCCCGGGTTCAAATCCTGGTAAGGGCATTTATTCGTGTGATGAGCATGGATATTTGTTCCCGAGTCATGGGTGTTTTCTATGTATTTAAGTATTTATAAATATTTATATATTATATATATCGTTGTCTAAGTACCCTCAACACAAGCCTTATTGAGCTTACTGTGGGACTTAGTCAATTTGTGTAATAATGTCCTATAATATTTATTTATTATTATTTATTTATTCTTGTTAGAAAGTAGTGCCAGTATAAAGTCTACAAGATATGTTGGGATAGTTATCAATCACTTCCGAATGTCAGGTAATTTCTAAAATTACCCCATACTTGCATCAAATCAGAGTCCATTTTGGGAATTACCCGATATTCCCAAAATGGACGATAGATAGTGGCAAAATCGTTTCCTACGCAGATGACACTGCGCTACTTTTTTCCGCAAAGTCAACAAACGAGGTTTACGAGTACGCACAACGAGGATTCAATGTTGTAACTAACTGGCTAAAACTTCATCTACTAACACTGAACTCTGACAAAACAAACTTTATAAGCTTTTCCATGCGGAAATCAGATCCAATGTCAAATAATCACACACTTTACGCACATAACTGTGAGGACGAAACAAATAAGCCCTGTACATGCCCATCTATAGCTATTACTGACAACATTAAGTATTTGGGAGTCATTATTGACGAAACTCTGTCTTTTAAAAATCACATTGAAGCATTGTGCAATAGAGTTCGAAAATTAATATTTGTATTTAAAAAACTTCGATCGATAGGTGACCAAACTTTAATCAAGCAAGTATATGTTTCACTGTGTCAATCGATACTAAGTTACTGTATTTCTTCCTGGGGTGGTACAGCTAAAACAACACTAATAAACCTAGAAAGAGCCCAGAGAGCTGTTCTAAAGGTAGCTACTTACCGCCCATTCTTATACCCCACTGAACTCCTTTATAAAGCATGTGAAGTACTAACTGTTCGTCAACTATTTATATTAAGCACAACACTTAAGCAGCACACCAAAATTCCTTTCAACACTGCATATAGTAACAAAAGGCGCAAAGATATTATACAGGGTGCTCGCGAGGAACCCATATAACTTTACCAGCATATAGCTGAGGTCGTAATATTTAAAAAACATTATATAAACATAGGTCGAAATTAGATTTTTAACTTTTTTAACTTTTCATACAAATTAAATAAATTATTTTTGGTTCACCAGTAACACAATGCCTTAGGACGAGCTGGCAACGTTTGTTATTGTCTCTATCTCTTTTCACTAGAACGGCAAGTAAGTCACATAGACATTTCTTGTCAAACAAATTATTTCAAACCAGAATGTACATAATGTGCAATCGGATCTCTTTACCTATGTATGATTTACTTATTTAAGGCTTGCCACACACTAGTATTTCCGCCCGCAGGATTATGATAATTATGAATATTATGATCAACCACCGGCGATTTAAATCGTAGTTGTACAGTCGACGTCAAAAATATGTTTACAATTTTTCACCTTATTTCTTTGTATTTAGGTTCAAAAGTGTAAACATATTTTCAATCTGTAAGTCAATATCTGGCAGTGTTGTCAGTAGATACATATCACTAGAACTAAGTACCTATTGCATGGATCCAAAAGTTAAAAATATCGCACTGTGAAAATAAATGTTTTAAGTACGCATTAAAATTATTACCAGTCTATTATTGTCGATACGTAAATAATTTTAGTAATATTTTATCAATCTTCATGGATTATGATACATACTGGCCACTTGGAAATTTCCTTCGAGTGTGTTTTATAAGTACTTTAAATAATGACATCAGTCACATGAACGATGGGTGACATTGTTGGTATTGATTCTAATATCAATATGATGTCTCACGTTTATAACATTTATTTAAACAGTGCGACGAATAATAATTTTCCTAATAATTGGACAAATCGTGCGGTTTAACTTAGACGGCAGACTTTTTAATCAGTGGAAAGGAGAGTAAATTGGTTTTTTAGTGCTGCTCAGTGAAAAACGTATTAAGGATGCTGTAATAGAAAATACTGCGAGTACTAATACTGAAGCAGTATCTAGTTGAGTGGTTACGAATTCACGGATTCTACGAAGTGCACGTAGACGACTGGTAGAATGAGAAGGGTACCTATTGCAATTCCTGACAGTGATCATACTTTTTTGTTTGTAGGGTAATAAATAAATAATCTTATTAAAATTTGTGTTACTTTATTTCTTTAATACAATCAAACAATAATGGTATAGGTAATAAAAACACTTCGAACTGTTTATTTAGTTTCATGTGTAGTTTTCACGATTTAAACTGAATAGGTGTCCAATTTTTACCCGAAGTAGCAAAAACTTAGCTTCGTTGTTCTGCCATCATAAGAAATCAATCGATCATTAAGAAATATGCATTCTTATGAATAAATACGTGTCACTTCAAAATAAAACTAAGACGGTTAAATTTATCAATTCTTGGGCGTTAAGTAATTTTGTTTATCAATACTTCACTAATACCATTGTTTTAGTCGTGGACTTAACAAAAGCAATGATCATTGATCATACTTTGGATTAAGTGATAGAATTTTAAGATTCTACGTATTTATTTTCAATGACACATGTCGATGATAGTGACAGGAACGAGCTTCTGCAATTTACGTCAGACAGATAAATGTGATGCGGTCTTGCAACGTCGCTATCCTAAAGGTGCATTATACTGGATTTTTTCTTAAATAAAAAATATTAATTACTCGCAAACTAAGCCGAATCCAGTTTACTTTATATGACATTTTATTTTCTAAAGATGGTCAAGAACATGGTGGTAAAGTTATATGGGTTCCTCGCGAGCACCCTGTATGTATACAAACCGTACAAAGAAAACACGTATTTTCATCTAGATTTTTTGTCTTTTTGGGCCCTTATTTGTACAACAGGTTAAATTCAAAATTAGACTTATACCCACTTAGCTATGCTAGTTGTAAGAATATTCTACGACGCACCCTTCAAAAAATTACATACGATGATACAGAGAACTTACTAATAGTCGTAAAATGATTTCTTACTGTACTTTGATATAGAATACTTAAATAAGTTATTTTGTTAAGGTTATCACCCTACCAGATTTTTATTGTGTACTATTTATAATTATAATTAAGTGAATAATTACAAATTAATTAATGTGGTCCTATTCTGCCTGAAACACAGGAACTCCTAGTTCAGGCATTTGTAAACTTTTCCTTATCCTTAATCCTTAGTCTTTAAGTGCTAACACTGTACTTATACTGTTTTCAATAAAATTATTTGTATTTGTATTCCGATACGATTACGCGGGATTACCAGAATACACTATTGTGAGTAGAGATGGGCCTAATATTCGATAAATATTTCGGTATTCGGCAAGTTTTCTTATGATCGTATTAGGCCGAAATACTCGGTTCAAGGGCCGATTATTCTGCAAGGATTTTATTACGTTTCTCTTACTGAACCGAATAATTCGGCCGAATATTCGTTACGGTAAGATCTGAACCGAATATTCGTATTCAGCAAACTCTTTATTCGGCCCATCTCTAATGGTGAGTCCTACTGGAATTAAAATAAAATTAAACGACTAAATTCGATTCACAATTAGAACGTGAGTGTAACCGACTTATTTTAATTCTTAATGCCAATATGACTCATGTATCTATCGTATAAAAGTTTCTGAGGAAATAGGGTAAAATACTGATAAGTACTGTCAAATCCACAGAGTGAGCCTCTGTTAAAACTACCGAGAAATAGCTTGCCTACTCTACTTTCAATCTAAATACAAATAACATATCAGTTGTTGGTAATTGGACATAAATTTAGGTCAAGCATTACCTTCTGCGCCTTCACTCCTTTTCTCGCTGGTTCGGCATCAATGGAGTTCTTGAGCTCATTGATGAAGTCAGTGAGGCCCTCGATGGAGTGCACGTCCAAACTCTGCAGGCACTGGTACAGGAGGACGGCCTGAACAAACAAAAAAATAATGACTTTATTCTTTTATTAATTTTCTAAGGCTATTAGATTATATTGCGCAACTCAGTTTGCCTCCTGGCAAAGGCCTCCTCTAAACCTCTCCAGTGGGTCCTGTCCCACTGGACCCACTGGATAATATATATTACAAGTAAATATAATCTTTGAAGACCTGTAATCTAAGTACGATTTTTTTCGTAAACCTTTGCTTGACAGTTTGGTTAAAAATGTAACACATCACCCGTGCAATAAATACAATTAATATCTCGGAAAAAAATACATTTTCTATCATCAATATCATGAATATAATCAATATACGTGTATGTATGTGTCTTTATGTATTTAAGTAGGTTATAATTAATTTATGTGTATTAGGACTCTAATTCTTTCAATAACATTTTCTTTTAGGTTTAAACGCACCGTCTACAATCTTTTCTGCTTTTTGGTTGACTGGTAGAGAATGCCTCATGGCATTAAGCTCGTCTTTTATACATTATATTTCTTTTGTGCAATAAAGTTTAAATAAATAAATAAATATCGGCAGTTTGGCAAATCAAACTAAATTGGAGGTCTAATAGAGTAGAGTAGAATTAGTATTAAGTCCACCTAATCTGTGAGTTCCTATAATTGGCTTCCTGTATCGACTACAAGACAATGTTTTATGTTTAATATCATAGCTGTTGGATCTCCAAATAAATAAAATACTTTTTCTCTCATACTTTTATACGTCGCGTGCCCCTCGAATTATTTTCATTATAGCGTCAAAAATTTCAAGCTATTTTAACCTGAACGTAGCTCATTCCAAAGTAGGTTAGGTATATAAATAATAGATGTAATGTTATGTCCTACGGACCTAAATACCATAAGCAAGAACATACAAATGAATGGTCCATTTTATAACAATGAAACACGGCATAGTTATACTTTGTATTTTGTTTTACAACGCGATCACGCGAGGGGATAGAGGCATGTTTACGAGTGACCACTCAAGTGTAGACAGTGACATGACTAATTTGTTGATTAATTTCTTTATTATGGAAGAATATGCAATGTTACAAAAAATATGCTAAGGCCTAAGATACACTTGTAAGCTATTTGTTAGAATGAGATAACAATATTCATCTCTCATTCTATAGTATAGATGTGTCTTGGCTTACATAAACTTTCTTAAAACATGTGTAGCTAGATTTCTTTGCCTTTCTACATGTCATAGCTACTCTCTCATATAATCTAAGGTAACTAATCATATCACCCTTTAATTTAAGAGCAGGGCTCTTGTCGGTGCAACTTGATGAAGTTGTCTCTACCTTGGTTGAACCGATGCCAGCCCTTTAGTGTCCTGGTACGACACGGCTCCTACATGCTCCTTTACTTGGCTCACATAACTTTTTCTTTTTACGGAAGAGATTTATTAAGACATACATATGGTCTATCGCTTTATATGCATGTGAGACATGGACACTAAATAAAAGAGATGAACAATATTTACAAGCATTTGAGATGTGGAGTTGGCGAAGGATAGAAGGAATAAGTTGGACAGAAAGAGTAACCAATGAAGCCGTTCTAAAAAGAGTGAAGGAAAAGAGAAGCTTAATGAGCATTGTTAAAAATAGAAGAGGAAAAATGATCGGCCACCTGCTACGACACGACCACTTCATCAGAAACATTATAGAAGGGAAAATAAATGGAAGGAGAGGGAGGGGAAGACCAAGAAAAAGATGCACCCTTAAAATGTCACTTTTAACTCTAACCTAAAAATTGTAATCAGGCTTACTCCTAATTTAAAAATTTTATTATATGTACGTAGGTTCAGTATTAAACTGTTCTCCATTGTGATAGTAGCCACATAAAGCTTTTTCTACCCACCACTATAGTTGTTAGTTATACGATATAATTTTTGTTGATGTATTGCAACTTGGAGGATTTAACACCTGGAGACTTCTTGTCTGTAATTTTAGTACAAAACTGCCAATTTTTACGGGGGAGGGGCACGTCTAATGTATAGCTATTTGTACGTAACGTACAAAGAGCCATGTCAGATAAATGTCAGAGACCATTTTTTCGACAGAGGGATAAGCTCTCCGAGTAGGGCGACTCCGATAGTTAAATCCTCCAAGCTGTGCAACTTCTAAATATTTATTTTATTTATTTCAACTGTATTGCACAAAGAAAAATGTACAAATGGCGGACTTAATGCCAAAAGGCATTCTGTACCAGTCAACCATTGGATCAAACAGACATATATGTTGACCGAAATATTGACTGATTTTAATATTTTTTTTTATTTTTTTATGAATATTTATATGTTAAGTACGCAATCTTACATATACTTGGATCATTCTAAGTTAAGAGATATTAACGATGTCCATGATACATATACATACTTTTCTTAAACAATTTAAACAAATTACCTATGGTAATTTCCCTTAAATGATTGCATTTTCTTCGAGTTTATTTTAATTATATAACTCAGTTTTATCACAATTGCACCTCAAACATGCAAAATGTTTCCTCCGGCTCCGGCCTGTCCTTTTCCAGGATTTACGATATTTAAATTAGTAAGTTTATTTAGATGGAAATTATTATAATAAATATTGATTGTAATGTTATTAATAAAATCCTTAAACTTTTCAGAAAAAAATATGACCCTGGGCATTATGTAACTGTATAAATATTGTGTTTATGATTTTAATTATTGCGAATTTAATCCAAATATCACCAATTTGATTCAACACAAACAACCAACCCTGCAACGAACATATTTCGGTTTCGAGTGTCAGCCATCTTTACTTGACAATGCTGTTTCATAAAAGTGGTATTTCCCCTGGTCAGTTTTATATCAAAATTATTTATTTAAACACTTAATTTCATTTGTATATTTATTATAATTTGTGCAATTATTATATTAATACTTTATTTTAATTATGTACAATAAATACATGATATCACATGAAAGTCACTTGCATCTCTCCTCTGGCGCATAATTTTCCAAAATATTCTGCGGATGTATGAATATTTTTTGTAAATAAATCATTACACTTTAATTTTCTTGAATTTATAAAACGGCTGGTCAATTTCATTTTTGTTTTTGAAGAGATCAGGGGAGAGACCTTTCTCTCTGTATTACATAGAAAAAGTACAGACTCTCCCATGGTCTCTTCTAAAATGATAAAAAAAATTAAAATAGACTAGCCACCTTGCAAATATACATAGAAGAGGGGAAAATATTGTATAATAAGATCCAAATTTTAACATTTATGTTGTGCCACTTTTATCATGTAAGCGATTACTTCTTAACTTAGAATGACCCATGTGCATTGTCCCTATCACCAAAAGAATCAATTTAAATGGGACCTTGTAACTATAATCTAAACACAATAAAATACCGAATTTGAGTGGAGTTTAAATCAAGTTGTCTGGATGAAAACACTGTTTAGCTGTTTTGCCACGTGATAATTAGTTAGGTATGTGTTGTATTGTTTTGTTAATGTTCTAATGCTCTAATAATGCTGTTTGAGATAAGATAAGCAGTCCCACTATTTTTGATTTGCTGAAACCATGCAAATGTTGTTATTTTATCACACTTATATAAACTTGTAACTAGCAAACAGAATGCAACGAAACCTGTAAGTTGATTTTAACCTACTTCTAATAGCCATATAAATTCGAAACTTTGTCAGTATATAATATGGTACCATAAAGCGAATCTGATGATGGAGCCAGAAAATGGCAGGTCTCTTTGGTGGATACTAATATACCCCTCAGGATTGGGCTCACAATTCATTTTGTTGAGTCTAATGCATAAATAAATGTAAATAAATAAATATTTGGGGACAATCATAGACAGATCGACCTAACCCCAAACTAAGCAAAGCTTGTACTATGGGTACTAGGCGACGATATACATATATAGATAAATACATACTTATATACACAGAAAACACCCGTGTTTATAGAAATTTTTGTCATAAACTCATTTTAATGAAGTTTTGTAATTCTAATACAATACCAGCCTAGTATTGTAATACAAGACTGATATTGTATTAGAATTACATGGTAATTGGCAATTATGTGGTACATATACCACATAAACATAAATTTGTGATAAGACAAAGAGTGAAAGAGTTATCTCTTGTTTGGATAAAACATGTAGAAGTTAATTAGTGTTTCTAAATAAAACAAATTTACTGTTCAGATCTATTGCTTGAATCGTACAATACACATTTGTTGAGTTGTTTATTATCCCTTCTCTAGAAAAGTCCAGTGAGAATATCTATTTGAAATTAATGTAAGTGGGAGAAACTTCAAATAATACTTTGTAAGTGATGTCTGCCACCTGAAAGATCTTAACATATTCACTGCTAAGAACATGTAAGTGTGTTCATTTCAAACTGGAAACTGGGCACCCAGCACCCGTGTTAGTCATCTTAACACCACTGTTTACAATATGCCCCAGATATTGTGATACATGAATATGATATCTTTAGTACTGGGAATTTTTGTTCTATAACCAAAAAATACATATCTTTCATTTTCTATCTCTTCCTATTGCTCAAATGTAAGGAAAGAAAGGGATAGATAAAAAATTCCAATTTTCAATTTTTGATGTGGTTACCGAGTGGAACCCATGGAACACAATAGATGGGTGCGGGCCGAGTAGGACACATTCTACCCAAAACGGTGGGAAAATACCAATGTGTCCAGTGGAGGAAATGGGGGGAAGCCTTTGTCCAGCAAGGGAACATTAAGGTAGGCTAATAAAAAAATGTTTGACATAGGCCTTCTGGTTCTAGAACTGGTTTTGTATGGAAAACCAGTACCAGAAGCTTAGAAGTACAACCAGTAGCAAATATAACATACAAAATACATATTTACACACTCAGTACCATAAACATAGGTCTATTTGGAGACTTCATTCACTTAGATTCTGCTCATTATTTGGACATTCTTTAAGAGGTTTAAATAATATCGAGCCCCACTCATAAGGTCAGCATTATGTAAATCACCTATTTGTTTGTTCTAAGCAGCTTTTCATCATCTCTCCACAAAGGCCTTTGTATAGCCCATACAACCTACATGCATATCCTTCATGAGCTCTTAAACAATACATGCGAAAAATATTATAATAATGACTTCTTAACCATTTATCTGTTGATGTATATAAAATAAGTACTATTTTTTTATACTACGTCGTTGGCAAACAAGCATACGGCCCGCCTGATGGTAAGCAGTTTCCGTAGCCTATGTACACCTGCAACTCCACTACTGCAAGTACTTAAGATTTGGTGCAAAATATTGTTGAAAAATAAGTGTAATACACTTAAAATTTGGCATAGACTTACAATTATTTGATATTTATCTATACAATATAG
This sequence comes from Cydia pomonella, assembly GCF_033807575.1. NCBI lineage: Eukaryota > Metazoa > Arthropoda > Insecta > Lepidoptera > Tortricidae > Cydia > Cydia pomonella. The sequence goes on along the minus strand of NC_084721.1, from coordinate 13,137,215 downwards.
AAGTAACTAGATACTGTTTAAGGTTAGATAATCTGTCAAGTACTACTCAATGCCCTAAACTTTTGATTACACAAAGATGTTCATTAAATTTATACATACCTCTGAGAGCACAAGTTCAATTCTTATTATTTTATCCGGCTGCGAAGATGGGAGCGGCCGTTGGAGCGCCGTGTGCAGCAGCAGGACTCCATTGTAATCCGTCCGGGCTCCCACGCCACTGCTGTCCCACACGAACACCCTGTCAGCCCCCGACGCGTACTCCACTCCAAGCGTACCCCCATCATCTGCAAAATACCAAAAACTCAAGTAATCTCGTTGCACCAATTATTGTTTATAAAGAACTGTCAGCCGAAACAATGTAGGGCAACTAAGAACAATCCTAACGCGTAAATGAATACAATATGCTGTAATTCTTATTCAAATTCCTCCTTACACGAATGCAATAAGGGGAAAATTATGAAATATATTGTAATAGACATGACAAGCATCTAAAATCGTGACTTACCCGCTGATAGGCAGGACGACTGAAGAATCACACCAGAATTGACATCCAAAACGTGTACACCACCAACGTCAGTCTTCACCAAAATTATGTTTAAGTTACTGTGATACGTTAAAGAAGTAACAGGAAAGTTCATACGTATATAACCATCTTCTCGTAATATCAAAGAATCATCGCCCATCGTGGCCGTGAACACATCTGTCTATTCTACGTAAACGCCATTTGTAATTATACTTTTTTTGTGTCAAATATTTTCAAGAAGAATGGCCAGATACAAAATCTGCCATGGGTGTAATGACAAAAGCTAAATTATTTTTGATTTATTGATTTTTCATATTATTATAGAATAGTGTAAATATAATATTGATGTATTATTATAGGTGTATAAAAATATTGTATTAGCGTATTATGGTTTATACAATAAATAATGCAAGTAGCCCTCTAGTGTTGCCATACGTAAGTCCTTGTTTCCATTTTTAATTCATAGACAATGTCACGCATGAAAACATAAAGGCCGTTGTAGACTTTTGCGCAATGTACGCAAATGCATGTGCCACTTTTATTCGCAACTATTAGAAATATTTTTGCCATCTGCTACAAGTAAGTTGGTGGTAATTACTGGTAAAAATAATTCCCATAGATAGCACTAACAAGTAGTACTATGGTACTAAAAAGCTAGAAATTATTGTTCTTACTAAAGTACGACCAGAAATATATGATCATTGTCAAGAGGGCGCTGTTATTCTCATGTACAGGGTGACAGTTCAATAGTATGAAAAATTTAGTTCCTATGAAATTCCGCAATATGGCGCGTGATCATATATTACTGGTCAGGCTTTAATTACCGATTATATTGTTAACTGGTAACAGTTGGGTAAAACGCACACTTCATAATATACTGGATGCTTGGGTTGCGAGAAAGTATGGTCGAGTTTGGCATCGGCGGCATCGCATAAAATACCTTTCATATACATATATTCCGGCATAGAGTAATAAGACGTAAACATAGAGTACCTACTCACTTCATACTATTTTTATAGTCCACACTCCACATGTAGCATCGAGTAGCGGAATTATCAGTACCGCTACTTGACACTAGGTGTCTCGGGTGTAACGACTAACGAAAATTGTATTTCTAAACAATTTATAAATACTTAATATTACAAGCAAAAGTAGTTGAAAATAGAGTTACGGTTATAATATTAGCTAAAAATTGTTGAGCATTAGACTTTTCGTTCGTCGCAACATGTATTGTTAAGTAACAGTACTGATAATTCCGCTATTCGATGCTAGATGTCGATTAAGAAAATAATCACCATCTTACCATTAGGTGATAATAGTAAACGTTTTGGTACCAAAACACCAGCATAAGTGCAACAAACGAAGAGGCAACACGTCGAACGTGGTTCGCGGTAGGTCCTTTGGGGGGCTACCGCGAAAACCGAAATTCGCAAATTGCGGGGATCTTGCTCTTTTACAATCACTAAGACGTAATTAGAGTGACAGAAAATTGCGCGCAATTGACGAACTTTTTCGCGGTTATAGCCCTGATGTATGGAGTGAGTACTCTGTTTACTTCTTACTTCTCCGATTCCGGGTAGGAACATCCTTAATCGGGTTATTGCGCTTTTACTAAACGAACTCATTCCCATATGGTTTTTAATTATTATAAAATTTAGAGCTATATATTGCGCACTGCTCAGAGTAGTAAAAATCGCGACATCAAGATTATTCTTGGTATAATGACCCTAAACCAAACTCAATTTACGATACAGATGGCGCTTTACTGTAAACTACTTAGAAGTCCCGTGAAAACGCACTTTGTTTTGTTGCAAAACTAGCTAAGATGAACTTTAACTGTAATAGTTAACTATAACTATAGTTTTAACTGTAAAAGTTAACGATAACTCTGTGGCCCTAGTGAAAAAGGGTACAAGTCTCTGGCAGTTTAGGTGTATAAGGGCATAAGTGTTACGTGGAACTTACACCCCTTTACACCTGCGCTGCCAGAGACTTGTACCCTTTTTCACTAGGGCCACAGAACTGTATTTTAAGAAAATTTTGCACGACTTTTTACAAAAAAAGCCTACTACTCCATTCAAGAGTCTCCTCTCTGACACATTTTAACATCATCGTGTAATATTAAATATGAGACCGCTTTTGTTAACTTATATGTAAATGTATTGTGATTCGCATGACTTATGTATTAAGTAGTAGTAAGTAATGAGTAAGTACCTAGATAATAAGTTTGACTGTTTGTACGCCTAATGGCAAGACCATGGTGATCCTATATTATTATGTTCCATCATTGTATCTACCCGTGTTCTACAGACAATAAATCAATTATGAATTATTATTATTACGAATTAGCTTTGTAGCTGGCCCGCAACGGCGTATCCTTTGTCTATTGTTAACTAAAACCGCGCGTGCCACTATCTTCAATAAAGGGTCATATAATTCTAATTGGCACCTGACCGCGGGCTAGTCCAACGCTCAAAAAACCAGTGTAGGTGCGCTCTCCGATAACGCGCCTTTGTTCCGCATATCGATCGAGGACACATTTTAGACTGGTTCGGTAGCGTTCGACTCGCCGGCACTCAGTAACCGTATAGGGACCACACAAGAAATCACAAATTATTTTTCCATTTGTTCATTTTGAATCTTATTTCAATTACCATAGGAGTTCTAATTAAATAACCGGTTAAAGTTACGCGGCCCTTTTTTTACAGGTAAATGGCACGCGCGGTTTTAGTTAACAATAGACACAGGATAAGCCGTTGGGGGCCAGCTACAATGCTAACAACTATACCTGACCATACCATAATATCATACAGCTCAAAGTAAGAAACATGCAGGGCAGATTGAGGAGAAAGCTATAAAATACAAATAAAACATTTATAATGAGTATTTATTTATAAAAAGTATAAAAAACTGCTTAAAATATACAAATTGGACGGAACAGGTTAGGCTAAAGGTACTTTTTTCATACAACAGATATCCTAATAACAATACTTAATATAATTATAATTTACATAGATTTCAGCGTATTTAAATTTCTTAAATTCTACTTACTTTATTAAATAAAATCCTTCGTTTTTTTTCAACCATTAGATGATATAAAAATAGTCGATTAAAGTCACTATAACAATAATGGAATTGTATGAATGGAATGGAAAGCCTACTGTGCGTGTCACGTACCTACCCGCAGTACCCGCTATACATATATGTACAACCACTCATCTCATTCGCTAAAGGGGAAAACTCCTAAGACTCAAGTCACTCAATCAAGTAAATACAAACTAGACGGGAGAACAGGTAGAAACTATACACTCTCGTAGACCAAACCTGGTTTATAGATTTCTTGCGAATATTAATAACTAAAACTCCCAAGATTCAAGCCACTTGAGCCCCGCCACTGTAAAATTTGGCCTGTGTACTAAACCGGACCGCTCATTCCATAAGCCAGAGGGAAAACAGGTAGAAACGGTACAATGTAGTGACCAGGCCAGTGGCTGCCTCGTGAATGACATAAATATCTAAAACTCCCAAGATTCAAGCCACTTGCCTTGCGCCCTGCCATTGTAGAATTAGGCACGCGTGCGAAGGACCATTAGTTTCATAAGCCAGAGAGGAAAACAGGTGGAAACAGTATACTGAGACAGAGTCCGCGACAGCCGCCACAGCCTCCTGAGCGTGAGCGTAGTGGCGGGGAGGTGGGACCGTTGCCTAATCAGGCACTGGTCCTCGCTTCACTTAAATTTGGGTACTAATATAGTTATTTAAGTATTTTCTTGTTAGGTACTAACAAACTATGGACACTTATTTGTCTGAAATATTTTTTTTTTTTTTATAAATATCTAAAACTCCCAAGACTCAAGCCAATTGAGCTCCGTCACTGAATAATTTGTTTTGTTTACTAAAGGACCGCTCATTCCATTATCCAGAGGGAAAAACAGATAAAAACGATACAATGTAAATGGTGCTTAGCCTTAAGGTTGACTGTTAGAGAATGCCTCGTGGCATTAAGTCCGCCTTTTGTACTGTAAGATTTTTTATTGGGCAATAAAGATTAAATAAATAAATGTAGTGACCAGGCTTGTGGCTACCTCGTAAATGACATAAATATCTAAAACTCCCAAGACTCGAGCCATTTGAGCCCCGCCATGGTGGAATTAGGCTCGTGTGCTAAAGGACCGTTCATGCCATAAGCCAGGGGGGAGAACAGGTAGAAACTGTACACGGTAGTGGACAGCACCAAACCTATGACACCTTGGTAGATGGCACGGCCGAGCTCCGGGCTCAGGTAAGCCTTGATGCTTTTTAGGAGATATTCGGTGAGAATACCTGCAAATAAAAATGGATTAGAATTTCTTATAAGAATTCCGTTTATGATACACATTATCTAATTAGATACAGAGAACATAATAAAGAAACCGTTCTAAACGAGTGTTATGCGACTTGATGAGTCAACTGAAATGAGCCTCGAGATTTGATTATATATAGAATGCGAGATGAAGGAAAGAGGAGCGCCATCTTTTTTTATGTGCTAGAAGTTAGACAGTTATTAATTATTTCTTCTCATTCTAGATAATTTTCTCTCTCAGATTCATTGTCAGACTATCAAAAATGTAATGATGATATAATCTTGTTATCCCTCATTGAGTCATTAGGGACAGGGCTCGCAGAAGAATTTTACATTTGACGCGATCCTGAGCGGCTACTTCCAGCTCGTTCCAGCCGAGTCCAGATGAGCCAGCCTCCTTACCAACTGATCGCCTGCCTCCAAGTGGTACGAGGCCGCCCTGACCGTCTACTGCGAGTCGATTGCCAGCGGAGACCCTGCTTGGACATGTGGTTACGGTCTACAAGGATTTCCTGGCCTATGGGTTTCTGGTCAGTCATCTGCCACAATCTGACGTTCGAGATAGTTCGTGGCCAGTAAATCCCTCGGATGCGTCGCATACACTTGTTTATAAACACCTGCAGCCGATTGGTGATGTCCCTTCTCACAAGCCATGTTTCGCAACCGTATCGTCAAAAATGTAACTGAACTTAATGATATGATGATATTCTGTTCTCATAAAGCCTATTGGCAGAACGGTATTGATTGGGTTACCTGTTAGCATGGAACTGAAGACCAACGCAGGGAAGTAGTGGTGAAAGTACAGCACCCGCCCCATGGCCCAAAAGGGTACGTAGTGCAAGGCCCAACCGACGAAACTCCACCCAGCTGCATTTAGGAGCCTTGCATTTTCGCCACCTGTGTTTAAATAATATAAAAGTAGGAAGGTTTAAATTAAGCGGTTGGCAAGCAGTTACTATGATCAACTACTTTGCTGGTTGGGCTGCATGAAGTTGATTTGTATTATTAAGGCGCGGTGTATAGTAAAATGCGCTATTTTTAAATCGATATTTACAGGCTTGTACAAGGATTTCATCGATTATTTTCTAGTATGTATAACTTCAGTCTTTGAACTAGCCGTATGCTTGTCAGAAACACGATGGCTCATCTTTTTCTCGATAGATTTTTGCTTTGAAAATATGCTTAAAACTGTATTTATTTCGATATTTTAGAAGTACTATGACGAATATCAATATGAAATTTACTTCATTCAATAGCTTTTAAGTAATTCTAACATTATGCTTGTCAGTTTATCGATGCGTTAAATTTTTCATTCATAATTATGAATTCAACATTTTGTCTACTAAACGTTACCCTGCGCGGCAATACCGTCAGTACGCCAGTACGCCCGTGACCACTGTCAGCGTCGGACCTGTGCTAGTTTAGCGGACGTTACATAAAATGGATAATCACACTTTATATACACAAATATGTTATACACACAATGTTTTCATCACTCTTACGAAGAAAAAACAAATTTTTAAGCTAATTGATTCATAAATACGGTGACATTTCAGTCATCCATCCGTCATATTATCTTTTTTGACAAGTTTTACACACGCACCTGTCCGGCATGCAGCCACGATTAACCAAATGATGAAATGGTGCCTTGCACCCGAGTTAAACACTCTACTTTTCATTTTTAATACGAGGAAGGTAAAATACATGTACATTTTAAAAAACACTGCTAAATATAAAATTCTGTAGTACTTATTTCGTGAGGGGTACTTTTAATTATCAATTTAGGTAAAATAATATTTTAAATGGCTATTACAGTAATAATCAAATTGAATACCTATTTTTAAACGTAAACAAATAAAATTAATCCGCTTGTTTAATTTATATCTTATACCTTTAAACGAGCAATTCTTGTATATATTTCCGGGATCTCGGAAACGGCTCTAACGATTTCGCTGAAATTTGATATATGGGGGTTTTTGGGGGTAAACAATCAATCTAGATTAGTCTTATGTTTGGGAAAACGCGTGTTTTCGAGTTTTCATGCATTTTTCTTTCGACGCAAAATATGGTCGCTAATTTCTTGGCGCCGGCAACTGTCTGTCTGGTCCATCGGGTTAAGATGCGGACGGAAAGAATCAACCAGTGTTACGGGTTCGAATTCCGCCCGGTGACTAACTTTTGTTATTTTTTTTATATGTTCACGTTTATATATAATTTTTTTAATTTTTATTGTTTTTAGACAAGTTTTAAAAAATTTAGTTAATGTTTGAGATAACAATATATACTCCTCAAAAGAAAATAAGGGCCACTGAATTTTTCGGCTGTAACTTAAAACATATTTATTTTATGTGATATATTTTCTTACAATAAAAAATGGCATTCTTTTTTTTTACAATTTAAGTGTATTTCTATCCGAGCTTTGCTCGATGCTCGGTCGCCCAGGTACTAAGTCATTATATTGGCACAGCTTCATTTTTAACACATACAAGATGCAGGAGATATACTGGATTTAAATATGTGGGATTTAAATAGTGCTTAGTGAAAGGTACCATTTCACGTTTTTGTGGAAGTGCTCAAATGGCTGTAATAGTTTATGTTATAAGTGTTGAATTTGTTTGGTATTTCTGGTTTATTAACTTTCATATGGTATACACTTAAGACTTTATTTACAACATTTATCAACTATTTTATTTTGTAAGGTGAGCAGGAGTGATATTTACCCTTCAAATTCCATTCAAAATTTTGCAAGTACTCTGTTCGGAAGTTCGTATATATTTGTACCTCTCGCCAATATTTTTATTTCACTGGTTAATTATTCTGTAAATTCAAGAATGTCACTAAATTCCATTTTTGATAATGTTAAACATAAAGTCCCTTGTAAAAGTTTGGTATAATACTTTTATACCATGCTATTTCTGTTTTGTATGAAATGAAAACTGGTGACATTTTATTTCTTTTTTCAAGTATAAATTTTGATGACACTCTGCCGTCAATTTCAGGTCTCAGCCAATTTTACCTTCTTCTTTAAAACCTTGGACCTTGTTATGTCTTTGTGATATGCTTTTACTATTTTTCATGCCAATACAAAATATAAGTGGAAAAATCGATCGAAAGTTTCGCAAAATATATTTTCTTCATTTTTGCATTAGGGTGCTTATGTATATATTAAAATAGTTTATTTTGAAATGAATCACTAGTCAAGGCCTATAGGATATCCCTTCAAGTGGCAGAAGCCAAAGTAGTCACGTGGCGGGGCCCCGTCGGGTGTTCAGCGCAATTTAGAGAATATTACAAATTCAACTATTTAAGCTTATCTATGTATAAAAGTATATATTGAAGTATATATCGTTAGAATAAGCACTAAATACGCTAATCGAATAGAACAATTAAATTATTGTCTTCTTCTTCTTGATCCCTCAATGCTGAGGATCGTGACATCATGTCCTTCTGTTGAAGTTGTCCTTGTTGTTGTTAAATTATTGTAATGTTTATGCATTTCGCCACATGCACCTAACTAATCAAACCTAGCAACAGTGACAGTTTTCCAGATTCCTTATTAAAAATGACTACCACCACAAAACAAAGTTATGATTGGAGGTAATTGTTAATTAATTTTCTACGTAGGGCTTAAAATTCAAAGGTTAAAGTGCCCGTGAGGAAACGGAATTTTTTAACCACGTATTCCTGAGGTCATAAGAAGAATTTCATGTACAAGTTTAAGTAAAATTACGCAAAAAAAATTGTTTTTTTTTTTTTACTTTTTGTATGTTTTTAAACATATTAAGTTCATGTTCTTGGAAAATTTATGGATTAATATAAATTGGTTCATTTTTTTTCGTAACAATTAATCTATTCAAATGGTACCTTGTGACTTTGATATCTGTCAAGAATGTAGTCTAGACTAGGTCCCAAAGTGGCGACTGGCGACATAGCCATCAAAAAGGCGTTATGCACTAAAACACAACGAAAAATATTTTTTTTTATTGGTATTAACTCTGAAACTAGGCGAATTAAAAAAGTTTATATGACATTTTTGCCTCTAAATACGATCCGGAATATACTGTTAAAATCTTTCCGTTTCCTCGAGGGTACCGTGTATTTACAAAATAACCTCTTTAAAAATCAAGACAGAACTCGACCGAGGCGTTCGATCCCGGATGAACGGTCCTTAGCAACCAAGCGTTAACAAGCGTGTGTATGTATGTTTTCCTTGTTTAACTTGCTAGCTACTTTTGGGCGCTAGAAGAGCGTAAATGTACTTCAAAGCCTTCAATTTTGCCACTAAATATGGCAACACCTCACTAACCACCCTCTGTTGGCCGACAGCTTTCTGGCTATCGCATCGACCCGTGAGTGGTGGGCCACCACTTGAAGGGATAAATAACATAGTTGATAAAATAATTTTGTTCATCGGAAAGTTTTGTATGTTAATTAACTTTACGGAACAGGTCTTAACTGTACTTCTTTCCAAAGAAAAATAATACTCATTGAGACAATTCTAACAACCTCAAACGCAATTTGGTTGCGATATTTTGACACAGAGTTCCTACGGCCACTTCCTCTCTCCATAATATTTCATTGTCACCCTACTTACATATGTATGCAGATTTCCAACTTCATCTGAAACATCAGTGAGTCAAATATACTTGTAATATTATTTTGATTACAGACAGAGTAGACAGACAACAGACTGATTCTTTATTAGACATTAATTAAAGTCAGTCAATTATACTCATTACTATATAACTTCGAAGTAGTAGTAGTAGTATAAGTGCATTTTAAACTTTAAATAATAAAGAATAATAGCAGTTTTCTCGACTTTTGCATTTAAAATTTATAATCGTCTTCATTGTCGTCAATTCAAAAAATAATATAGAAATAGTCGTTACAGTTATAGTCATGGTTCTTTTTTGAGAAGATAGCATAATTTATCTACTTTTTGGAGCTACATATGCTTGTGCATACCTTATGCTTATGTTTTCAGTTATCTCAATACCAGCAAAAACATGCTACCTGTTTACGTTCACTTCCACAAATTACTTAGCTTTGCTAGTATTCTTCCTTTTTTCACTACTTGCCCGAAATTGACTTCTATTGCATTTTTAAGGTCAACTAAGTTTTGAATAGGTATCTATATATGATTTAAAGCAGACTGTTGTAACTTTTGTCTGAATTAGTAAGTAATATTATTTCGACACAAAACGATTTGGTATCATTTTACTAGGTTCTCAATTTGCCGCGGTATACTCTAGTATTATATATAATTATCAAATTTTTAATTTCATTAAGTTTAAATCATAATCAATATAAATTTCCGGAAAAGATCCCAGAACTAACAAACCAGAATACGGATGGCGTCAGAATAAGGACGTAGGCTTGCTGCGAGCGCGGCGCGCGGAGCGCCCGCCTGCCTGCTTTACCACTTCGTCTGCTTCACCCCCTCAAAAACCTAAAATCTGTCTATAAGAGCGCCTTAAAAAAATACCTTGCAACACGATGCCACGCGCCTCCGCCCGTTTCTCCCTAATGGAGTTGACAACATAAATGATAAAGAACACGGCGAGGAACGCGAGATTTGTCCACCACACCACCGGGTTGCCCAGCAGGTAGACTCTGTGTGCGCTACCGGAGAAGAATTGGCCCTGTAACCAAAGAGAATTGATCGAAATAGAGAAGTAAAGTCTAAGAAAAAAACGTGCCCCTTAGTTTGACATCCAAAACAATATGGTTTGCGGCCACTGAATCGTCAAACGTCAACTTTTGACCATCAGAGTTACCGTAAATGTATGGAGCTGGACAGTGTCATCTCTTTTGCCTGTCAAATTCGACGCACGAAATCGTCTTAGATTGTACGCATCTTACTCAATAAATATATCTTTCTGGTAACTAAACAGAACATACAGGTAAAGGAGGCAGGTTAATCCTTTGACTGCTAAAGACGTCAACTGACGCGAGCGGTTACAGCCTAATATCAACCTTCGTGCATTCCGACAAATCCACGGCGCCGGACACGACGACAGGTGTGGCGCTGAAAGTGTTAATCTGAGAACCAGTACACCTGGCAACGCGAACACGACTGATTTTGGTTAACCCAAAGTCACAGATTCTTGCTATGCTTGACTTCACCTTCATAGCTTTCGATTCTTGAGAAATAGGAGAGGACTAATATCAATCCTTGAGGCACACCAATTAAGATGCTAGAATCTACTAATTTTGAAATGCTTTCAGGAGTTCTTTCTAAGTCTTAACTAATTAAGTTATACATCTGTAAGACATCGTAATTCGTCCCTTCAATCCCAAAGTTTGCTAATATTCATGGTGAATTCTAATGATCTACGCAATCGAACGCTTCTAACAAGTCATAAAAACATTTGAATTTAATACCGACTGTCTCAATTTCCTCGTACTTGTGCCGTCCTTAGTCAACAGATATCAGACGCTACTGCTACTACCTGAGCTTGCTAACTGGAGACCTCGAGCTCTACACTTTGTGACCTTACCCGGTAGTTGATAGGCCACTGCCACGGCTGGCTGGTGACTTCGCCTTCTTTGGGCTTGAGCCCCGCGTTGCCCTGGAACATCACGGCGTGGGACTCTATGAAGCGCTCGATGAAGCCTGATGCGTAGGCTTCGAAGCTTACTTTTGGTACTGTGGACAAAGAACAAAGGTAAAAAAAGAACCACCTTCTTTTTTTAATTACAAATTTTGGTTTGGAATAGTTGAACTTAACACCTGATTCTTACTGTTCTTACATTTTACTATTTCTTCTTGAAAAATAAACATATATTCGAGGTCGACAATAGATTCTATTCTTATCGTGATAAATCAGACCTAGAAGTCTATCTACTCGCTTGTATTTACTGCTTTTAGTAAATACAAGCGAGTAGTACTACCTCTATTTGTATTCAGACAAGATTTAAGATCATCTACTCACGGTCATCAACGTTCCACAGCGTGTTTCTGTCCATTAAGTTGTGTAGGTTGTTCATAGCTCCACTTTGGTAGTCACTTACCTACTTGTTTCAGAACTATAGCCTCTATAGTCTTACGGCAGAGTTCACAGTCGTCTATTCACGGTCATCATCATCAAACACATTGTCTTCTACGTTCCAGAGTGCGTTCTTGTTGGAAATTTTAGCAAATATAGCATCTATTGCTACAGAAAGAATGGTTGATATCGTCTACTCACGGTCATCAAAGTCATTGTCCTCTACGTTCCAAAGAGCGTTTTTGTCCCTCAAGTTAGGGTTGCAAGCAACCTCTTGCTGCTCGTAGCCCCACTTCGGTAGCTGCTTGCCGGTCGTTGTCAGGGCGCAAGCCTACAAACGAACACATCATTGTGAAACAGCGAATGTTATTGAAAAAAGCTATCATGGAATTTATGGAACAATTCGTGTTTCGCGAGCAAACGCTATTTTTAAAATATTTACACCCTGATGATACTGATTCTAATGATTTGTCTTAAATACAAACACTGCATCTGCGAAAGAAATTCAAAGGTGTATGTGAAGTCCCCAATCCGCATTGGGCTAGCGTGGGGACTATAGCCCGAGCCCTCTCGCGCATCAGAGGAGGCCTGTGCCCAGCAGTGGGACGTATATAGGCTAAATTATTATTATTATTATTATATGTCTTAAACATTTAATATGTAGTATCAAACCGAAACTCATATTCTCGTAAAAATCAAAAGTTAATTCGTAGCGACACTATTTAAACATTTAAACCCACCATCAACACAGACGGTGTTGGGTCCACCTGTTTGTTGCAGTACTATGTACAAATGTCATCTAGACCCCATATTACGTTATGATACCCACTTGCAAATAGTGCACGAACATGAGTTTACTCTTGACAGTTTGTATCTCGTCCCCATCCTTGCCTCCAGCGATCACGATCTTCCACACGTCGTTCGCGTCGCCAACTCCATCCTAGAAGGAATTTGTATAAAATAAGAAAACACATTTTTATAGGGCAATACATTTTAACAAAAAAGCAATAACTTTTACGGTTTTCACTTCATCCACTTCATCCAATGTCGCTTTCCGAGTACAAATGCATAGGTCACTGTAAAAAGAATCTAAATCAGAATATTTGAGCGCTTCTTTCATCTCTCTAGGATCCCAGTATCAGACCATGACATGATGAGAATGGTCGCATGCAGTGAATGATTAGTATGGACACAATAACAATCATCTTCGTAAGGGCATTCCCGGGTGCATCCTTTAGGCCGTTCCATCTTGCAATGCCCTCTGCCTCTACCCTATATCCGGCTGTGCGAGAAGTCACATTTTTCATCTCAACCATATCTCTCGAAATTTTGACAATTTACGGATTTTTTTTCATAATGGCGAAATTGTCAGGGTTCACATTGTCGCAATGTCACAATACCTGGGATATAAAAACTTGATGTCCCTTTGCGTTCACAACCACACGACTGTAATTTTGATAACCCTAAATATCCGTAAGGGACAGTGCCATACATTAGAAAGCGACAACATGATTCGTCCCTGAATCGCTGTCTAACACTGGTATTGTAGGAAGTTTCCTTTCTGTTCGGTAGTAAATAATAATTTATTCGGTGATTATGGTGCTCACCTCGCCGTAGCCAGTAACTTGCATACATTTCTGCGTGAGCGGCGCGCGCTCCCTGTGAGAGTGGAGGTTGCGCATAGTCTGCGCATGCGTGAGCCGCACTAGATCTCCGCTGCGCACGAGCACCGTGCCTGAAGGTGAGGATGCGTATGGCCGGACGATCCAGCGGTTGTTCTCATCTTTGTGGGTGTATGTTGTTATCTGTGGATAATGAATAAGTTTCACTTTTTATGTTTCAAGGTTCATTTGATTCGGTCGGTCGGTATGTTACCCCTTCACGCTTAAACCTGAATTCAATAGTGTATGGAGAAAGTTTGAGGCCCGGGGAAGGACGTAGTCTTTATCCATCATCATTATCATTTCACGCACATAAAGTCGCTGGCAAAAGCTAGTTTTACATAAGGAAAGACATCAAAATTAAAGTCTAATCTTGAATCACATTCTTGGTTGATTGAATATGCACCGTGGGCCAATTAAACCCGACAGATTTTAACAACGCATTCCTGAGGTCATAAGGAGCAAAAAATGTTATATTCGTTTTGGCCAAATTCGAATTTTTTGGCGAAAAAAAAATTTTTTTTTTTTTTGCCTTTTCTGCACACGACACGTTCTTTATTTTTACACCTTGGTGAAAAAAAATCGTTACAACGAATAACTAGTTTTTTTTTATTTACAGACGAAAATTGCGAGTTTACTTTAAAACTTTAATATCTGTCAGTAGGTATGTCTAAACCAAGTCACATAGTGGCAGCGTCACAGCTAAGAAGGCGTTTTTGACTAAGTTGTAAAAGAAACAAATTTTCACAGAAATTGTCATTATCTCTAAAACAAGAACGATTTCAGAAAACATTGCATGACATTTTAGTCTCTAAATGCGGTCAAGAATACACCTTTGAAATCTGACGGGTTTAATTGGCCCACGGTGTATTTAAAAACTGCCAATTGCGATTACAAAGAGCACTTTAGCAAAATGGTTCAATTGAAAGAAGTTGACTTGTTGTTGTCTACGAGTATATAGATAGACAATGAAGCTTATTTTACTTGCTGCTGTCGTAAGTGCTCCATAGGATAAAACACGAGAAGCGCTGTTATCGTGAAGAGTACGTTTCCCATGCGGCGCGCTTGGATTCCCAGCGACATTAACCGTTATTGAATAAAGCTCATATGTAAATAAGTACCCCCTCCAGTGCTATGGTTCTTCAATGTCATTACTGCCCCATAGGCCAGAACGAGAGGGGCACTGGAGTCTGTTTATTAGGAACCTGGGGAATAGCGACCTTAACCGTCATCAAATAAAGCTCATATTTACCTGTTGCTGCCTAGCGCCAACCCCGGCCGGGTACAGATGGTGATGCGAGTGTAAGTACCCCCCTCCAGTGCGATGGTTCTTCAATGTCACTACTGCGCCATACGCCAGAACGCGAGGGGCACTAGCGTTGTGAAGACTGTTTCCTATTAGCCGCGCTTGGAAACCGGATGAGTAGAAGCCGTCGCCGTTTCCACTGTTTTGAAATTTTATATAAATGAGAGAAATACTTCACTAGAGCTAACTAATTATGTTAGAAAGAAGAAATAATAAAATGTTATTGAAAATTTAAGAGGCACAGACCACGAGCATGGGTTGATGTCTTTTATTCCATTTAATGATTGAGAGGTGTATAATGAGTATTATAGGTCTCTAGGGAATAGTTTAATGAATATTTTGAGTACAGAGTTTAGTTTGATAAAGATGCTCTGAAGATTAAAGTACCTAGATGACTAGAAAAACTTAGGTAGATCACTAAGTAATATTGACATAGGATTATTTTTACCTTTAGGTATGTAGTTTTTTCCTTGTAGCAACTAACCTTTTAGACAAGACGGTGAGATGTATCCAGAAGAAGAACACGTAGAGAGCAGCAGGCCACAAGATTAGAGTGATGGTTCTACCGATCAGGTGTTTCACGGTGAGGCTCTGACAGGAATATACGAAAGTAACCATATATAATGTGTATCAACCTAGATAAATTCCACCAAAAGTATAAAAAAATTACAAAACTAATCACAGCTACGATAAGATACTCAGGTGTAATACACTGGACTTTGTCCTATCATTACCACATCCATCACCATCATCATTACCACTCATTTAAAAAGTTTTTTGAAGTTGCTAGGAAGCAAATTTTTGGCTTTAAGGTCTAACTAGTCTAAAATACACTGGTAAGTTTTACTTACATAACTACTTACCAAAAACCAAAAAGTAGAGCGTGTTTCTACAAACACGCTCTACTTTTTGGACCCGGATATGTCCTTAAACTACGTCCACAAGAGAGGCATGGGCATTGTGAATGTCATCTCGCTCTGTGTGGTAGGGCACAGCACAGCGGATGTCATTCCAGATCTAGAGCAGAGGCGTACATAGGCTACGGAGACTGCTTACTATCAGGCAGGCCGTATGCTTGTTTGCCACCGACGTAGTATAAAAAAAAAACTACAGAATGAGAGATGAATATCATTATCTCATTCTAACAAATAGCTTTATAGGGACAAAGTACGTAAGTAAAACTTACAAGTATATCTTAGGCCTAAGTATGTGTCATTTTTTTGCTGAAAGTTATATTAGTGTCAAAAGCAATAACCTTCGTGTATACCGACAAGTTTCACGATGACACTCCGTGATAGGCGTGGCGTTCAAAGGGTTAAGTAACCGCTCTGGTGGAATGCTTCTACCTATAGGTAAAATCTTTCACACATGAGTTATAATTTCAAGACAGTGCACAGACGAATAAGATTTTTTTTAGTACTTGTCAACTGTAATGGTTGAATTAAGATTTCATATACCAAACTATAATGGCGTACTTTTCACGTATGGGCTCCCAATCAACTATAAGATTCCTTTCAATACGCTGTAGTCAACTATAAAAAAAATGACCAATCACGTGCCGCCGCGCTCCCATAGAAAATAATTAACGGGCGCGGGGCGGGAGTCACGCGTTTATGTCAACATTTTTGTTGAGATACTTACCAATTTTCATAAATTATTTAGGTTTTATAGTAAAAAAAATATCATTTTAGATGACTCGTAGAAAAAGTATAGTATTCAATCGTGAAATAAATCGAGCTTTCTCAGCAAGCTTCGTTGCCTAAACGCGGTACTTCACTGAAAAGCTATTGTATCACGATTGTATATAATACTATTACAAATATATGGCGCGTTTACTTTTTCTAACTGCTAAATAAAGTCAATTGCACCAAGATCTTGAAATAACTTTTTTGTATTTTGAAGTGTATGGCCGTAATCAAGTTACCACAGGTTTAGTTAGGTCCCCGAGCACCTCCCACAAGTCAGCCACAGTCCGCAGCCCTACAAACAGCACGACGAACAACCCCACGAACTTGACCGACATAGTACAGGCCAGCGAAGCACCGAGGAACAGCTGCCAGGTCACGAGAGTCGGTGAGAATGGCGCGTGGCCTTCGGTGGTCAGCGTGCGGACCTGAGCCATGAAACACGCTTTTAGCCAATAAGACAGAATCTAAACATAAGCTCATATATTTTAGTACCATTAGGGTCCACAGAGAATGAGTCGCCTCGCGAGGAAAATGCCGCGTGAAGCTGCTCGGTCTGTGTAGTAGACGTGACACGTGACGTAGCAAACGCATAATGTGCGTGGTCGAAATGCCGAAAACTTCCTTGCGAGGCAGCTCATTACGTTAAAAAAAAAAGTGAAGTCTAGAAATTAACCCTCGTCCCAGATATCTAAAATTGCCAGCAAAATCGAACTTGAGGTCATTGAGGACTATGAGGACACAACCAATCATGCAAGTTATAATTTTTCTGTAAATATTTTATTTACCTTCATAGCACCATAAATAGAGCAGCTCATAAAAAACAGCAAAATGGGGTCCAACAAAATATACCGGTTTAGAGTTAGAAAACCAACATCTGAAACACCACAGATTATAAGATATAAAATATTTTACTTAATGATATTACATAACCATCTGTTATAATTTAAGTTTGAAGGCTTATGTGCAACGCGCATGTAACTCCTTTGGAGTTGCAGGCGTACATAGGCTACGGAGACTGCTTACCATCAGGCGGGCCGTATGCTTGTTTGCCACCGACGTAGTATGAAAAAAAAAAAACTCCTGTGCACGATTTGGACAATTAAGAAGTCATTAACTTACATAAAACATGTTCTAAATTTCAACCCTTTTCACGCTCTTAGGAAGTGAACTGGTGAGTATAAAAAGCATGAACTATGTATGTCACAAATTACATAAAATCCATGCTTAGTTTTCGCGGAATTGAACAATAAACATCAAAATAAAACAAACATTTATATTATTAATATATATGATGAATCATACCGCATAATAAGAGCATTGTTCCTATAAAAGTGGAGTCCAATGATTTTGTCATCTCCCATAATGATAAAAACGTCAAAGGAATGACAAGGGCTCCCAAGGTTGTACAGAACTGTAAGAAGAACACAATATATAGTATATAGATGCTATTTTACAGTACATATGTGGTGTGACTTTACCACACTCATCTTAATGTCGAAAATTTAAAGGACCATATGTACTGTATAACATTGTATGACACATGTGCAAATAGGTATTCCTATTCCTTTTCACTTTAATTAGGCGGGTCCACACAGAGCGAGCAAATGCGCGAGCCAATCTCCTCGCGCACAAACCGGCCAGTGCAGACGTGCCTCGGCCGAGGCAGCGCACTCAGGCGAGGCAAACGCGCGCGCCGCCTCGGCCGAGGCACGTCGACACTGGCCGGTATGTGCGCGAGGAGGTTGCCTCGCGCGTATGTTCGTTCTGATTGGACACGCCTATTTACTTATACTTTTAAGCATTTAAAAAATATCTGACTCAACTAGATCAGAGTCATCTGTCAGACGGCCATTGCAAGCAAATAGTAATGAGCTAGTTCTTCTTGTGAGAACTATTTTCACTTAAGGGGGTCCCTAATGCCACTGACCTTCGATCTGAATCCCTTAGTTTTCTAATGTTTTTAGTACCTAATCATATTAACAGCAATGGCTGTAGGCAAAATAGTATCCCATATTTACTTCTAAGTTCATTATCTTAGAGATATTTGGCATCATTGAATAATTTTAGGCCAAAAAACTGGTTTTCTGGCCATAACTCTTTTGTTAATTACTTTAAAATTAAACTCTCTGACAAAAATTTTAGAGACGCCAAAGACGAACCCAAATATGTAGATCTCATATATGTAAGATCCTTCATAACAGTCTAGTAACGAAAATAGTGTTTATTTAGACAATGTTTATAAAAATCATAAAAAAATAAGTATTAGTTTCTTCCAAAATCCGTCAGACAAAAATGGAGATAAAAGATTAAGGAACCGATAGGCGTTTGTCTTAATGAAGCAGTAACGACTCAAAACTCGTCAAAAATCGATGAAAACCGCCCCTTAACCAACAGTATATAAAGTCAGCGAGAAAACGGTCTACATCTATGTGTAAATTTCTTCATGAGAAATGAATTGATAGTTTTTTGTCTTCTTGCTCTTAGTTGAACAGCTACCAGATGGTATAATTATTAAGGCATCTAACAAAATAACTTACAATTCTCATGCCTTCGTATTTTGCGCCATCATACTTGTCTCCAGGCTTGTCAAAAGGAAAGGTGCCATCATATCCTGTCAGCTTGCCTGACAATGCAATGAGCATCTGGAATATTAACAACATTAAGGATAAATCATAAATAAATACTATAGGACATTATTACATAAATTGACTAAGTCCCACAGTAAGCTCAATCAGGCTTGTGTTGTATAAGCATTACCTTCTTGATTGATTTACTTTGACACCTCAGCAAACAATTTACAGGTAACATGCGAGGGGCTACAGTATAGGGTTCTTCAAAAAAGAGTGTACAGGTTTTTCATGGGTCGACAACGCGCATGTATTTAATATCTCTTTTGTTGCAGGCATCCTTAGGCTACGGTGACTGCTTACTATGGGGTGGGCCGTATGCTTGTTTGCCACCGACGTGGGTATAGCATCATTTTCTGTTGTCTGATGTTATGGACCATAAGTGCCCTGAAGACTAGACTTTTTTTTGCAGATTTTTTCCCCATTTTTATCAACTTGTCCATTTGAATACAATTTGACAGTGCGAGCCATATGGTCTCGTCTTGGCTACATTGTATATGAAAATGTTTCTGTTGGAATTTAATAGAAATAATTTATTTGTCAGCACAAACAGGAAGACATAATAAACAAACCGGCCAAGTGCGAGTCGGAATCATGCATGAAGGGTTCCGTACCATTATCTATAAAAACGGCTAAAAATCACATTTGTTGTATGGGAGCCCCCTTAAATATTTATTTTATTCTGTTTTTTAGTATTTGTTGTTTTAGCAGCAACAGAGGTGAAAATTTCAACTGTCTAAATATCATGGTTCATGAGATACAGCCTTGTGACAGATGGACAAACAGTAGAGTCTTAGCAATAGGGTCCCATTTTACCCTTTGGGTATGGAACCCTAAAAAGCAAAAAGTACCACAAAATGGACCTGTGTTACTTTACTGTAGTTTTATGCCCAAGCACTTTAACTTGCAACCTGAAAAACTGGAAATTGGGATAAGTCTCTATTCTGTTATTAAGTTTTTATTCTAGAACATTTCCACATGTTTTTCAACTTATTTACCTTGCCAAGAGGAGGATGTACATCAAAGAAGAAAGTCCTGTTTATGTACCAACTACCCATTTTGCCAAAATGAGTTTCATCCCAGCTGAAAAAAAAATGTTAAACATTGGGAAGTCCAGTATTTGGAAGGGGAAAAAATTTAGTAGTATATCTGAAAAATGAAGTGACGAAATATAATTGACTCTCAACATACTAAGTACTGGTATTCCAACAAAAAAAGTAGTAAAACTATCCATTTTAATACAAAAATCTTACAATTCTTTCTTTTTGCAATCCAAAACTTCCCTAAGTCCTTTTTTTTTCACAACTCTTCAAAATCTTGTTATGGAAAGTATTTGCAACTGCATATCTACTTATTATACTATGTATACATACCATACATGATCTGGTTCCAACACTTTGTAGAACCTAGTCACAAATGTGGCGCCACACAGCACTCCAAATGTTATCCACCATCTATAACCAGCATTTGACATTTATATTTTGAGACACTCTCAAATATTTAATATCAAGTTCTAATTAGGTAAAATTATGGTAATTTACTGTTTTAATTGAAGAATGGACTTCTAACATATTTTAATTGGTATTGTAAGTTTTTTAGTACTGGGCAAAGCTGAATAAAGAGATATCATGAAAAATAAAACTTTATGAAAGTTTGTAAATTGTGAGTAATTAATGTAAGGAATTACTTACAATTTTGTAGATGAATTGTTAGGGCTAGTTTTTAATTTATCAGACATTATTTAGACTGTCGTTCCTATTATATTAATTTCAAAGCATTAATTACAATTTTAAAAGATTTAACACTAATAAGATTCATAACGGTACTCCTAGTGTGCGAACGTCACTGATTTCATTGCATTGGATTTCATTCGACTTGACAGTGACAGTCGAGCGTTCCAAAATATGTAATGCATGTAGCTTGAGCAAGTAAAATGATTGCATGAGTGGTAAAAGATCAAAGAGTACACAGTAATCCATCTTGGAATATTATAGTTTATTTTATTTTATTGAAGTATTTCATAACAAAATCAGTGGTAAAATTTACAGTTTTAGTAAAAATATAAGGATGCATTATTTAATATTCGTGTAACGGAATGGTGGAGTAGGAACTGTCAGCGGAAGTATGTCACTTACGTCAGTTCGCTTTCGGTTAGTCAGTGATGTCAATAAAAGCGCAAAATATTATTGAAATCGTCTGAATCACGCATTTCATTTCACATTCATCGTTCGCGTAAATCGCAATGGTCGTTTGTTAAGCTTGCATCATGCGTCGCACTTACTGTGCAGTTTTTTTTATTAAGTGCATTTTAATTAACTTTTGCTTAGGTGAGCTAAGCATTGAGAAAAAAGAACAAGTGTTGAATGGCTTCATAAATTCGTTGAATAATCTACCCGATCAGCTTTATACTTATGAAGAAGGAGTGCTCTTAGAAGCCGAGAAGACGGTACGTAGCGTAATATTAATTGCATTTCTTTGTATATGTTAGAATCACAAATGGTACTAATGTTAGAAAAGATCAGAGGTCAGAGTAATAAATTGCCTTTATCAGCTGAATGTTTTGCAAACATCCTTGATGCGTGAATGAATTAAGTGGGCGATTAACTTATGCCTTTGATTAAATGTTTATCATGAAATTATTATAGTAGTAAAGTTTTGATAACATTATTGTTTAATTGTATTTTAACTGTCTGCAACAAGTAATTGGAAATATATAGAGATAATATAGTTTAAATATAGCACATACTTTTTAATTAATATCCTAATAATCCGTCTGCTATATGTCATGGCAATAATTAATAAGGTGAATGTGGAGAAGATACACAATTTTTAGATGGGAAGACTCTAATTTGGGCAAGAACTCTCGTATTTGTATTACATATATCACTCAGACACAGTCAGAAAGGAAGAGCTTAGCTTCCTTCTGCTCTACCGACCTTCTGTAATACACCATGGGAAAAACTTTTTTTTGCATTTTTGCACAGCATATTATTTATTTTGGTGAAAAAAAAAATCTTTACAGTGAACAACTAAAGTTTTATTTGATATTTACAGATAAAAATTGTAAGTTTACTTTAAATCTTTAATGTCTGTCAGTAGGTATGTTTAAACTAAGTTACATAGTGGCAGCATCACAGCTAAAAAGGTGTTTTTCATTATGTTATAACAGGGACAAATTTTCACTAAAATTTACATTATAGTGATAATGAAAACAATATCAACTTCAGCAATTGTACTACATTTTAGTGTCTAAATGCGATCAAGAATACATCTTTAAAATCTGTCAAATTTAATTGGCCCACAGATGCACAAACATAAGAGTTAAAAAGATAAAAAAGATTGTATAGTCTGTTCTTTTATTCCGTAGACTAAAATGGCAACCACAAATGTCAAACGCAGAAATAATGTGACCAGCTTAAAACAAATAGTGCTGATATTTGATTTCGGTTTGTGAATAACCGATAAATATTAAATTAATTTTAGATCCAAAATAAACAATTAATGAAATCTACTCACTACATGATATGAAGTAAACAATAAATAAAATCTACTTACTACTAATCCACTCAAACATTTAAAAATTGCATTATGAGCTTCGAGGTGACTGTTAATCTTACAATAAAATCGCTTTTAAATATTAAAAATATTGTGTTTAGACCTGGATACAAACTTGCTACATGCCTCAAAATGGTGTTACATGCCTATATAAGTAACTCCCAATAGTTTATTTTCGGTTAGCACCGGTTGTAGCACATCACTATTTATAAGACGTAAAAAACCAGCAACACATGGAATGTCATTTTAGTCTACGGGATAAAAAAATAGACTATAGAGGGTCTTACTTAATAGACAGTCCTCTCCATATTGACCTTGTTTATGCACTTAAACACTTAGGTATTTATGGGATAAAGAATGATATTGGGAATAATCCATGTAATATTTTATAAAGTGTCTAATTATTGGGTACTATGTAAGATACAATATAGTGTGTCAAACATTTTTTTATTAAAAACAACTGACAAAATTTACCCTTATCAGTAATCAGTGCAGGAACATGACATTTTGTTGCCCTAAGGCAGCATATCCGAATCAGTGAGGCGTATCCCACTTGGAGGGTGTAGAGTGATACCAAGGAGGATCCAGATATACTCCCTTATTCATAACACTTTACAAGCCTTAATTCATCAACCATTTCGGCCGCATAGGGCCCGCTGGATCATAGGGTAAAAGGTTGGGAACCCCTGCCCTAAGGTGTTCTTGATCATACAGTCATGTGCCAGATTTACTGATATACCCCCTAGACCCACTTTTGATGTTTTCACTTTTAAGGTTTAATGAATCGTGCAATGCAAACTGTTCAACATGGTTGTCCTGGACGGCCCACTGGCTCAGTGGAAGATTTTAAAACCATAATGAGTGCAGTTATTATCTACTTGGAAAAATTTAGATTTACACTATAGATTAGTTAATGAATGTACAGTGCAGTTTGATAGCCATACGATAAATAAATAATCGATATGCCATTAAAAAGTTTCTAAATTCTGCAAGTGAATGAAATATTCCATTTACTAAATTGAAACTTTCTTTATTTCTTGTAAGAGTTTCTTGACATTTTTGAGAACTTTTCCAACCTTACGGCTCATTTAGACGGTGCGAGAACTCGCTTACGAGTTTCATTACATTGCGGTGTTTGATTAGTTGGTTGAACTGGATGTAACCAATAGTCCTCAATGTAACTAAAATCGCATACGAGTTCGCGCGCCGGATATGGAAAGGTTTCGCAACTTGCATGTCTGCAATCAGATTCAAACAATAATTATATAATTGATTGTGTAAGTGGTAAATCAGATTCAACCAATTCCTGAGATTTTGGTGCTGCCTAGATGTAGTGCCTTAAGTACCTGCTTACTTTGTCAATGTTTGTTTGGTGCTTAATCTGTCAAATAATAACCCTTACCAAAGTGTTTTTGTTTTAGAATGATAACACATATAAGGTCTGTGCACGGCTCAAAGTCAGTGACATCCACAATGTGGATTCCGTCAAGATATTGCGTTGCAGAGGTGAACTAGTACAGAATGAGGATAATGTACTGGTCGTACAACAAGGGCACGATTGTGCAGAGGAGCAAGATACTGGCACTAGGCAAGATGTCGAGTTGGGAGTTAGTGGTGAAGACCCTACAACAGAATCTTCTGGTTATGATGGGCCTGTGAAGCTATATAATGAAGTACAACAGCCCAATGCTGAGGTGAGTTGTGTAAGATATAGAGAACTATACTAACAATTGCTGCTGGCACTGGGATAATGAAACATTGACTATTGCTCCTTTAATTTAGGTTTTTGTCCCTTTAAGAGATGTTTATGCTTATACGTAAATAGACTACCCAAGTTCGCCGCCTCGGCCGAGGCACGTCTCTGGGATAATGAAACATTGACTATTGCTCCTTTAATTTAGGTTTTTGTTCCTTTAAGAGATGTCTATGCTGATACGTAAATAGACGACCCAAGTTCGCCGCCTCGCCCCTCGGCCGAGGCACGTCTACACTGGCCGTATTGTGCGTGAGGAAATTGCCTCGCGCGTGTGCTCGATCTGTGTGGACCCGGTTAATAGGGTAGTTTCAATGTTTAAAAAAATAATTTGAATTATATTATACATTAGCAATAATCGTTCTGGTGTTTTTAGGAACTAATCTGTTTACAGTAAAAATACACTTACATGTAAACACATAATTTCTAAATTTAGTTATGTTTTTGAACAGTACTTTAATTAATCTGATGAACATATCCAATTAAACAATAAGGGTGATGTTGCTGACGGATAAGATTCATTCAGGAAAAAATCATAACCTGCATACCAGTTTTGAGTGTAATTAAAACTCTTTAGGCAATCAAAAACCTATTGGAATAACCCAAATGCACCCTAAAAATATGTAGACAAGTTAATAATAAGTTTCATGTCAAATGTGCCTCCATTTATATAATCTCATAATATTCTCATTGTCATCCTCGAAATGATCTTGACCTCATTATCATAACTCGTAATATGTACTATAAATAGTATATGCCCACACCTAATCCTTTACCACATACGCAGCCATATATGGCAGTTATAATATTCAATTCTATTGACTGCTATTAAAGTTCAAATTTAAACAAATCTTTTTTATGGCATGCAGTAAGGGGTTAATAAAATTGATACCTTATAATGCAAACAAACTACCAAACATTTATTCAGCAAACGGGCCACAGGGGCACTTTTACATATAAATTTTTTACAAGCAATAAAAATAACAAAATACAGTTACAAATATGGAATCAATGAAATATTAGATACTTTATGTACGTAGAGATGTATACAGTCTCTAAATGTCGAATTACACATTGTTAAGGCATTGTAGCGCTAGTTGTACGATTGTGTACGTTCGGTATTCAATATTCTGGAGACCTCGACTGGAAAGCCGAGGTGACGGAAAACCACGAGCCAAATGGTCGGACGATATCAGGCAGGGCCGACCTGGCATAGAACCGCCGCATACAGAACAACACGGAAATCCATGAAAGAGGCATATGTTCAGCAGTGGACGCATATATGCTGAGAAGAAGATATAAGAAGAAGTACGTTCGGTCGTAACCATTTACTTACCGGTTGATTTCAACTTAATATATTTTTAGTTACAAGGTTTTTTATTTGGCTAATTTTTTAAGTTATGCACTATTATGCCTTACGCTATCTAGTTGTGCATGTTTGCTTGCGCTTTCCGACGGCTCTTAATACAAACAGTAAACACAAGTTGGTCTAGTATCTTGTATACTAAATACTAACAGCCGCACAAAATAATCGTTTTGCGTAATTGTTCTTCACCGTTATACTTGTTCTGAATCACTCAACAGTTGTTCAAGTTCAAACGCGCTGATTCTGGAAAATGTATTGTATTACTACTACACAATGTTGGCATAGCATAATAACAGTGACCTTGCAGAGTATTAGAGTCAGGATACTGACTCAAATTTTATGACGTAGGCTCAGAGAATGGAGTTTTTGAAAAGTCGAGCTTTTTTTAGATCACAATACGGTTGCCAAAAATTTAACTAGGCCTTTCTCTAGGGACTTCCGCGATACGAATCATGAGTTTTTGACTTTCGCTCGATATAAAAATATCAAAGTTAATAAATTTTGTACAAAAACTATTAATATAAAAATAATTTCTATAAATGAACAATATTATGCTTAAGAAAACTCAGCGATTACTTTTTATTATTATTAAAAATACAAATAATTAAAATTCAAAAACATGATATCCATGGTCCCGAGTACGCACATCCATCTCGCTCACGCTTACTCTCAGTGAGAGTGAGAGAAGAACACGAACCTACTGGGCTTGCCTTAAGGTCCGTCTAGCCATGGCCATGGCCTTGGTGGAATCCACCCGCAAACTGCACGCGCTCTACACTCGTAGTTACCTATTGGGAACGTATGTGTAAATGTGTAGTTACCTCTAGCGTTGCTATAGAATCACGGGCATCGTTTAGGGAAAATTGCGTAGGTTATAGTGTATGCATAAGATTTTCCGTCTTGTTTAGACAAGGCCGAGTCAAGTTTACGAAAAAAGTTGAGCCTGCATAATTAAATTTTTAAATGTTAATTCAATACTGGACCCAACCATTTGCTGCGTTTTGCAACACCGACGACGCTGCTGTATGTGTCCCGTTTACACTACCTTACGAAGGTCGAGGAGATCGTAAAGTATCTACGAATCAAGTCCGGGTTCGTCCTGAGGGAATCTCGACACAATGTGAATTTTAATTATTTTGTGGTGAGCGTTGCGCCTGAACCTAGCGACCTTCACCAAGGAGGAGTTTTGGTTTTGTGTGTTTTTAGATATATTAATATAATAATATTTATGCTAGTTTATAAGATTTTTATCTATGGGCCAATAAATAGTTGCTGAAAATAAAGATTTTCTTTTTTCATTTCATTTTCAATGCTAAAAGTGATATTTTTAATTCTAATTGGGCCTGAACGGGTTGATAAAACTATGAAGTATTATGAGTATTTCCTTACTAATAACTATAAGTATAATTATCAATAAATTGTTATTGTTGCAGTGGTAATGAACTGAAAGGCGCCACAAACCTGTAATCATTATTTTACATAACATAACCTCCAGACTTGTTTACATCCAAGTATTAGAATAATTAACTTTAAGCCTTCTCATTAAGATCGAGAGTTGATTGGCAAGGGAAAAAGTTTATTTTTTAGGGTAATCAAACTATTAAGAGTTCGTTGCTATCTGTATTGTAGACAACTTATGTTGCGTTAATTATTGAAAACTTAGACGTTTCTTTTGTTGCAAAGACTAAAAAGTTTTGTTAGCATACCAAAATTATTGAAACACTAAATAAATCAATCAATCAATTAATTTAATTTATCAATCTTTAATTAAATTTAAACAAATAAGTGAGTTGTCAAAATATTTCAAAAGCGTTATAGTTCGTGTCATCTGCAATGAAAGATTTGTCAAATCTAACCTTTAATAACTACTTAGACAATACGAGTAAATAAATAAATAAAATGACACGATCTACACTTTTTATTTTTTATTTTATTTATTCTAAAAATTACACTGCATTAAAGTTAGTTCGTAAAGCATTAAATGTAGAAGTAGTAGTGGTAGTGCAGAATGCACTGTGAAATTTATTAAAAGTATACACAACAAAATAACAATGATGAATAGAAAATAACAATAACAAAGTACCACTACAAAATACAAAAAAAAAATAACAAACTTAATAGATAACAGAAGTTACCGTAGTGTATGGATCCCTGCAACTTCCGAGGTCACATGCGCCTGGTAGACCGTTTTGTAAAAACTGTATACCCACCGCTTTTGGAAGAACCCCCATTTAGTCCTCCGAAAAAACCTTTGCCAAAGATACATTGATTAAGATGCGTAAAATAAAAAATAAAAACTGTGCTTTGAATTTGACAGGTACTTAAACGAGATGGCGCTGTACAGCTCCATACATTTTGTGATAACTCTGATTGTCAAAAGTTGACGCTTGACAATTCAGTAACCGCAAAACTTATGTATGGCGCAGTACAGCGCCATCTGTTTTGGATGTCAAATTAAGGGGCATGGTTTTTTTTAGACTTAACCTCTCTATTACAATCAATTCTCTTTGCCTTTGCAGAGACTTCATTCCACCAACGGGACTAGTACTTACTATTTCCAATTGTTCAGGTGACATCAGGCGAGCAGTTCGTCGCGATCCCTCGAGCGAGCCCCAGCGTCCCATGCATCGGCTGCGCGTCCCATGTAGACACCACCGCAGCCGGCGTGCCTGAACTGGCCAACCTTGGCATCCGACATTTAGACCTCCACGACCCGGCCAAGCATGTGCTCAGATCTGTTGTTGATGTAGAGAGACAGGTTCAGGTAGGTTCATAACTTAGTTTAAAATATTGTCTGTGTGTGTCCTCTAACTTTTAAACCTTTAAAAAACTAAAACGCTTAATTTCCACAAAAACTTTTGAATATGATTGGTTGAGCCAATAAAGAGTTTTTTCAAACACGCTCTTTTGCTTGTACGGCTTTTTGTATTGTATGAAGGTACGGAATCCTCCAAATTTTTTTTATTTTATTTAATCAAATAAAATAGAGACAGTATAAACCAAATGACTGTACAATTTAGAGTCAACTGAATACACAACATATTCCAAAAAGGTCCGACATGCACTTGGCCGGTTTTATCATTCATTTATCATAAGGTTCATCCGCCTCTGCTTTAAATGCAATGGATTTTGCAAATTATGAGAAATCAAATAAAAAGTGTCTAGTATTATTTGTACTGTACTTTTAATATTTATATCTATTACACAATATTCTAATAACACAATGAAAATGCAGCATACCTTCTTTACAGGTAGTAAATGGTGTCCGCTACATACTCACCCTGCTTGTCGATTACGACAATTGCACGGCGCCTGACGCCGCGCCTTGCCTAGTGAGTATTCCATGCAAAATTTCCATCCTCGAAAAAACCATGGAAAAAGTTACCAGACGGCTCAAAGTACCGAGCTATACTAGCCAACAACTGCACTGCTGAATGGTTATTTGGTGACGAAGGCGAGGTGCTACCCGTTCTTGAAAATAATGAAAACAATGAAATTCACCCAGACCCCAATGCCGATCCTGATGCTTTGAAAGTTATTCATAATTTAGATGTGCAAGCGCGTCCTAATCAAGAAAATGCTAATGCTGATGATGTTTTGAAAAATATAGAAGACCAAATTATTCCGCTCAGTGAATTTGAAGCATCTGGACACCGCATTGAAGCAACTACAACAGAAAAAATAACGCTACCACAAGAAACTGCCGAGCAGATTCACGCAGACGAAATACAAAGAAATTATAATGAAAATGCGGCCATCGGACAGCAGTCCCAAACGAGTGAAACTAACTCTTTATTAAGCGTAGACAAGAAGAAAGCGATTGATGATCTAATGCAATATTTTGATTTAAATAGCTTCCAAAAACCGGAAGTTACTAGTGATCATCACAGAGAAAGAAGAAGTTACGATGATGATTCAAAAGATTCAATGCTTGCGAATAATCTTCAGAATTTAAATGCCACAAATATCGCATTCATTACAAAATTGGCCCGAAAAATGGTTGCTTACTTAAATAAAGTAGATATGGTTATACAAAACAGAGTTTTGGCAGATGTATTACTCGCGGAAAACGAATTTGTGAATAGCCAGCATTACTTCTACTTACGAGCGTCAGTAACCATTCCCTGCAACAAATCTCAATGTAACGATAATGAGAACGTAAAAGAAATTTGCAGCGGTTCTGTAGAAGCTACCGAAGAAAACACTCCTAGGATACTAAATGCATTCTGTTATGAAGCAGAAAATCATTTTAACAAAGAAAAAAAAATTTCGGTGGACGATCCTATACTTGTCGATCTAGTTAAACCTGCTATAGAAAAAATCGAATCAGAATCTCCTAAAGATAATGCGATTAAGTTAATAAAAATTCTAGATGCAACTACAAAAAAGATCTCTGGGACATTAACAAGGATCACCTTGTCCCTTAAATATACAAATTGTAAGAAATCGCAGGATTTTTACAATCGAATGAACTGCAGTATAATTGAAGACATGGGCTCTAATATCTGTCAAGTGGATATACACGAAATACATGATGATATGCAAATTAATTACGTGTGCACTAAAAGAAGCGCACGCGAAGATTTCTCGGATTCAGAGCAAGTTGATTGGAAAACTGGAAACGTTGATCCGAAAATTCGTAACATTGTACAAGAAGCTTTAAAGAACCTTGAACATAAAACAGTTGCAATTCGAAAACTAAAAGTAGTTGACGTAAAATCAGTTTCGACTAAACTTGTTGACGGTCTGTTAACTAAAGTCGCCTTTTCCGTCGGATATACAAATTGTCTTAAGCATAAGAATGTAGATGTTAATACCTGTGAATTACTGCAAAATACACCAATTCACGAGTGCGTAGCGCAAGTATGGGATAGACCATGGCTAGCAGATAGTAGGCAAATAAATGTTAAGTGTGAAAAGGATTCTGACAGACATTTAGATATTGAAAACAATGAGATCACCGTGTTTAGAAAAAAACGATCTCACTTTGTTGGAGGTGAAAATGAGAAAAACCCTAATGATCCTCTCTACAAAAAATTAGCAGATGAATCTATAAAACAACACTTAGCATCCAATAACGGTCTTCAAGTCAGTGTAAAAGAGCTAAAAGTAAAGCGAGTAGTCACTCAAGTAGTTGCAGGAACTCTAACTAAAATTGATTTCGATGTAATCGCTGCCGATGGCGAAATATTCAGCTGCCATTCTAAGGTTTGGGAACGGCCTTGGCTTAATAAGAAAGAAATTAACGTGACTTGTGATTTTAATAAACAGAAAAATAGAGCTAAAAGAAGTTTATCTGGCGGCATAACAGAAGCAAATCCTGAAGACCCAAAATACAGAAAATTAGCTCAAGAATCTTTAGACAAGTATCGTGCGACTCTTGTTGGTGGCCAACTTAATGTCAAAGAACTGAAAGTAACCAAAGTTGTAACACAGGTAGTTTCTGGCATAAAAACATCTATTGACTTCACTATATTCCCTACCAACGGTGATGAAATAACGTGCCATTCTGAGATTTGGGAACGGGCGTGGCTTAACAAGAAGGAAATAGATGTAAAATGTGGATTGAAGGGCCGAGAAAAGCGTGAAATATTTCACGACAACCTGAAGCAATATAAACAAGGATCTCCAATTGAACTGGATGCAAGAGAGCCACAGTTCAAATTATTAGCGGTCGAGTCTTTACAAAAGTATGTAGAGATGATAAACAGCACAGTACATCATGAAGTTGTCGAAGTAAAGAAGGTGATTTCCAAGGTAAATCGATAATATACATGCACTTATAAAATACGATCGTATATTTTATATCATCGTTAGATTACCAAATTCAATATGCCTGTTATTCATCAATTTATTACTTTTTAATTGCACGTGAAATCAAAATTAAAAGTATATACCGTCATGTTTTTGTGTCGAATCATTTTTATACTAGTCTCCAATGATTTTTATTGTTATCTTTAGGTAGTTGCAGGGAAACTCTACGAAATAGATTTCACCGCAGTTCCTACTACATGTTCAATGTATGAGGCTAAACCAGGAAATTGTATCGCTCTTAACGACACTCTTTTGTCTTGTCATGCACAAGTCTGGGCTCGCCCTTGGTTGAAATCAAACGAGATTGATGTCATCTGTAAAGTCGATGATACTAAAGTTGAAGAAGAAGAAGACGATGATCATGAAAAGAAGCGCACATTACACCCATGGCAAGAAAAAAATGGTAAAGAACTAAACATTCTTGCTCAAGAGGTATTGCAAACGTATGAAAAACAGTCTAACTCAATGTATAAACATAAAATAAGAAATATTGGGAAATCCTTTGAGCAAATTAGTGATGGTATTTTGACCACTATTGAATTTTATGCGTCACCCACGCAATGTTTAACTGTTGATGAAACTAACGTGGATGACTGCCAGATAAAGCAACCCGAAGTTGTAAAATTGTGCAGTTCGATTGTACGGGAGCGCACATGGATATACTTTAAAGATATAAAGGTGTCGTGTAAAAATGTAAAAGCTACTAATTTAGTCTCACTAAGTTGGGACGAAGAAATACCAAGCGCGGGAGTCAAATACGCCGGCAGACATAAAAGAGACGTAATTGGAGATGATGACGATAATTACATGGATGATGAAATGAAATATTATTATGCCAATCGTGCTATGCAACATCTTAACCAACGCAGTGACAGTCATAACTTACAGAAAATGATTACCATTCATTCTCTTGATGTCTCCAATCAGATGGGTGCACGAATGATACGTATGTACATCGAAACGGCTTTGACATTCTGTGTTCGTCATCAACTAGGGCGTGTCGATCTCGCCCAGTGTGATGAAATGGAAGGTCTGGCGCACAAATTGTGTCACGTCAGGCTATGGCCCTCTCTCAATGATGAATTGATTATTCGGCATGTGGTTGTAGTTTGCGACGATGATAGTGACTTTTCTTCGGTGACTGGATTCGAGACATCTAAATTGATAGCGGCCTCGTTGCGAAAGCTGGAAGAATCACCTAAAGTAAAATTCAAATTAGTCCATCAAGGAGAGCCATACGTAATGCCTACACTCAGCTCGAGATTCCCTATTAAATTGAATTTTGTTGTTCTAAGGACTAATTGCACTAAAGATATAGATGTGTTTAAACATCGACAAATGTGCTTTGTAGATTCTACTACACCAGCTACGTCGTGCGAATCTAAGATATATCTTTCTCCCAATAGCAAGGACATCAAAGATATTACAGCTTGGTGCTCTCCAACTCGCAGGGAACGAAGAGATGTCAGCTTTGGCCCAGCTAAATCGAATAGCGAGGATGCTATCATTGCTGAACTAGTTGAAGCATCACTGGAAAAACTTGAAACATCGTCGCTGCACAGATATAAACAAAGGGCATTGAAAATCAATAGTTACTCAACTAAAATCACAAGAGGACGAGAGACCACAATAGATTTTGACGTCGGATATTCATCTTGCTTAAAATATGAGTCCATCAAGAATATAAGTAATTGTGAATTCCTCGAGCACCTTCCAATAAGGCATTGCATATCCCGTGTCTTCGAAAGGCTGTGGGTGGAAAACGGTAAAAATATTGAAGTAGTTTGCGAAGATGATGAGACCCCGTTAGAATCTCAAATGGAATTCGAAAACGCTGATACAGCTAATCAAATTGCAAACGAAGCTTTAAAACACATAGAAGCTAAATATCCTAATGCAAAGAGGCTTCAAGTTGTTAGGATATTTTCTCTACAGAAGCAAACTATAGCTGGGATTCACTACAGGTTAAAAATGGAAGTTGGCGTTACAGATTGTCCCGCGTTAAGTCTTAAGACAGACTGCAAGTTAGTTGATGGATTCGAAAATAACAAGTTCTGTCGTGTCAACGTGTGGATTAGGCCTTGGACGGATCACCCTCCAAATTTCCGCGTTATTTGCGATTATCAAGAAAGCGAGACCGCTGAAGTGTACCATAGAATGCAAGCTGAACACCTTTTCGCCAACTTCCTCGCAACATATAGGCCAGATTACATGGACGATTACAAAGAAATGTCGAGGAGGTTCAAGATATTCAGAGCTAACGTTAGAAAGGTTCACGAGTTGAACATTCACGAAAGAGGAACGGCGACGTACGCAATCACCCAGTTCTCCGACTTGACTACTGAGGAGTTTAGCAACAAGTATCTGGGGTTGAAAACGAGCTTGAAGAGTGACAATAACATCCCCATGATTAAGGCGGAAATTCCGAAGATAGATTTGCCACAGTCCTTCGACTGGCGCGATCACGGCGCCGTCACGGAGGTCAAGGACCAGGGACAATGCGGTAGCTGCTGGGCTTTCAGTGTTACAGGTGAGATATCATTTTATTATGTACATTCAGCAAAACTGTTAGCTTAGCAACCCTGCAAATAAAAATGTGTGCACGGGTGCTAAGCTGATACTCGTAGTTATACTGACTGTATTTTCATTTAGTTTTACTTCAATGGTCAGGTCAAGACTGTCACCTTATTTGCCAATGCCGAATTGTAGGCCGATCAGAAATAGGTAGATGTGCAAGTCGTAAAAGCTTTCCTAGAAACTGAAAAAGTTCTCAGATATTTAACAAGTGAAAAGGTTTCCTTTTTAAAATGGAAAAATTATGATTCCCATACAAAAATATGAGAAGTGTCCGAATGTATCCCATGTGGAAATTGCGCAATTTTTTAATCTTGCCGAAGGAAAATTAGTAGAAATAGATTTATGTCTAACTTAAAATATCAATGCGACGCTATATATAATACCTACCATAATAATATTAATAATCGATAATTACTTTGTACAGGAAACGTGGAAGGTCAATGGAAGCTAACCTCGGGCAAGTTGTTATACCTGTCGGAGCAGGAGCTGGTGGACTGTGACAAGATGGACCAGGGCTGCAATGGCGGCCTGATGGACAATGCTTACAGGTAATTTAAATTGTATTCTAAGCAGCTGGTGTCGGCTAGCAAACGCAGTTATTAAAACGATCTGTAAACCCAAGCAAAGTCAAGATCTTAAGGTATTCAACAGAGTTTTTAAAAATCGTAGCACTTTTTTAGATCTTAATATGTATGGTTTCCACAATCAATCAAATCAAAATCAATTCGAAATCAGATTTAAGACTCACGAACGTATGTCTAAAGCGCAGCTTTAAACATTTGTATCTATTATTGCACAAAAGCTATCTTCAGGAAAATTAGGTCAGTGGCAAACAAGCATACAATACGCCTGATAGTTAGCGGTCACCGTAACCTATGGATGCCTGCAACTCCAGGGGTGTTACATGCGCATTGCCGATTTTCAATAACTTGTATGGAGTTTTTTTTTGTTAGCCTACTTTAGTGTCCCACTGCTGGGCAAAGGCCTCCCCTCGTTTTCTCCACTCGACCCTGTCGTCGGCATTTTCCCACCATTTTGGGTAGAATGCGTCCAAGTCGTCCCGCCATCTCCTTTTCGGTCTGCCTGCACCATCTATGTTGTTCCGTGGGTCCCACTCGTGCACCTTTCCGGGTCCCAGTTTCCAGCCCAGTCCCAGTTGTATTGACTATACTTAGAATTATGATTATCGTTAACGATAAACGGTTATCATCTTGACTATGCGTCCCGAAGAAAGGTATTGTTTTTTGAGTATACGCGGTATAGTTTTAATAGATTATTTGAAACATCCGTCATCCTTTGTATTGAATCATATCGTAAAATATTTATATATAATTTCCATTGACTTCATAAATACGTTTGTGTTTCTGTCACCTACATATAACATCATAAATTTCTCAGAACGTTAACGAAGATTTCGTCATTTCTATGAGAAAACTACCGATTAAGTCATCACAAGTCACAACAATAAGAATGATAGGCGGAGAGTTAGTCGCGGAAAAAGGGACCTATACGTATAAAATTTACAAAGTAATGAAAGCCTTCTAATTAGTTACTGGTAGGTGTGTGCTATCCATACTTAGATACACCTCGTTGTAAACTCTTTCTGTGATAGCTATTTGCACCCATGTAAAATTGTACAAAGCTTTTAGAGTATGTGCGGAAAGAGAAGAGTCGTGGAATGTATGGGGCCCAATACATTCCACGACTCTTCTCTTTCCAAACAGACTATAGAACCTAAAAACGATATTCACACAACATACTTTAAATACCGCTAAATGGCTGAATGTTTATTTTACACTTTTAGGCTTAGCCAAATCATAGAAAAAATGAATCGTGATATCTCCTTAGACCCCAGATGGTGATCAATCGTGATTTTTTCAGACCCCCTTACACGTGGACAGCCCCCTATTATATTTAGCCCCTTATTATTATTATTTGTATGAAAAGATCCGGGCGCCTGCTAACGCTGCATGGCATCCTCAATGACAAAGTGTGCCAAATTTCTGTGAAAATATGACGTTTATATGGACACAACCTCGCTTTGTTAACTTTGTTAAAAAAAGTAAACAGCAGATCCATTTGTTAATCACACAAATAATCGTCTGGCTATTTCAAAGCAATATGCCAAACCACGAAATGATAAATTAGGTATTAAGTTTCGATTACATGTGTAATCGCTTCATCGCTTAATTTAATACCTAATCGGACTCGGTTTTAAAGTTTTAGAAGCACTGCGAACATATACCGCTGTATTACGATTTTAAAATTCCAATGATTTATACATATACATCGGTAAACATACACGACCTTGACGCGACTCGCATTATATCTCGCGCGCACCAATTAGCTGCTTGACAGTTTTTTGTAAATAATGTCAATCGATCTTGATTTTCCTGAGGATGAACAAGAAACAAGAGAGAGAGACAAACGGCCCTGACCACCGGCAGCTTGGGCCCTGTCCTGCTGCTGGCGGCACCCTAGGTTAGGTTTTTTATAATGTGTTTATATCTTTTGTGTTGTTTTGTATTTTACTTTTATATACATATTGTAAAGCCTAACTTAAGAAGGAAGATAAATAAAGAAATAATAATATTGCGCCTGCACGTAGAACGCATAACAATTTTATTAATTACTCGTATTTGTAGCGTAATAAAGTAAAAATGGTCAAGTCATGCGTGTCTACAAGAACAATAGCGTAGGTCGGACAACCTACACGATATACATACAACATTATATGTATGCGGATATACTCACGATCTAAGAGCTAGGCACAAAAACGTGTACAATTTATATCCCAACGAAGCACCTTGGTTAGTGTGTTATCTATCCTTATACTGTACTAGATTCAGGCCTTGGCAGCTGTTCATCTATTGGAAGTGAGTGAATATACTAAGCAAATTTTTATAGAACAAAGCGAGGTTGTGTCCATATAAACGTCATATTTTCACAGAAATTTGGCACACTTTGTCATTGAGGATGCCATGCAGCGTTAGCAGGCGCCCGGATCTTTTCATACAAATAATAATAATAAGGGGCTAAATATAATAGGGGGCTGTCCACGTGTAAGGGGGTCTGAAAAAATCACGATTGATCACCATCTGGGGTCTAAGGAGATATCACGATTCATTTTTTCTATGATTTGGCTAAGCCTAAAAGTGTAAAATAAACATTCAGCCATTTAGCGGTATTTAAAGTATGTTGTGTGAATATCGTTTTTAGGTTCTATAGTCTGTTTGGAAAGAGAAGAGTCGTGGAATGTATGGGGCCCAATACATTCCACGACTCTTCTCTTTCCAAACAGACTATA
Organism: Cydia pomonella; assembly: GCF_033807575.1. Classification (NCBI taxonomy): domain Eukaryota; kingdom Metazoa; phylum Arthropoda; class Insecta; order Lepidoptera; family Tortricidae; genus Cydia; species Cydia pomonella. Next base: position 13,099,707 of record NC_084721.1, on the reverse strand, counting down.
GAACCTAAAAACGATATTCACACAACATACTTTAAATACCGCTAAATGGCTGAATGTTTATTTTACACTTTTAGGCTTAGCCAAATCATAGAAAAAATGAATCGTGATATCTCCTTAGACCCCAGATGGTGATCAATCGTGATTTTTTCAGACCCCCTTACACGTGGACAGCCCCCTATTATATTTAGCCCCTTATTATTATTATTTGTATGAAAAGATCCGGGCGCCTGCTAACGCTGCATGGCATCCTCAATGACAAAGTGTGCCAAATTTCTGTGAAAATATGACGTTTATATGGACACAACCTCGCTTTGTTCTATAAAAATTTGCTTAGTATATTCACTCACTTCCAATAGATGAACAGCTGCCAAGGCCTGAATCTAGTACAGTATAAGGATAGATAACACACTAACCAAGGTGCTTCGTTGGGATATAAATTGTACACGTTTTTGTGCCTAGCTCTTAGATCGTGAGTATATCCGCATACATATAATGTTGTATGTATATCGTGTAGGTTGTCCGACCTACGCTATTGTTCTTGTAGACACGCATGACTTGACCATTTTTACTTTATTACGCTACAAATACGAGTAATTAATAAAATTGTTATGCGTTCTACGTGCAGGCGCAATATTATTATTTCTTTATTTATCTTCCTTCTTAAGTTAGGCTTTACAATATGTATATAAAAGTAAAATACAAAACAACACAAAAGATATAAACACATTATAAAAAACCTAACCTAGGGTGCCGCCAGCAGCAGGACAGGGCCCAAGCTGCCGGTGGTCAGGGCCGTTTGTCTCTCTCTCTTGTTTCTTGTTCATCCTCAGGAAAATCAAGATCGATTGACATTATTTACAAAAAACTGTCAAGCAGCTAATTGGTGCGCGCGAGATATAATGCGAGTCGCGTCAAGGTCGTGTATGTTTACCGATGTATATGTATAAATCATTGGAATTTTAAAATCGTAATACAGCGGTATATGTTCGCAGTGCTTCTAAAACTTTAAAACCGAGTCCGATTAGGTATTAAATTAAGCGATGAAGCGATTACACATGTAATCGAAACTTAATACCTAATTTATCATTTCGTGGTTTGGCATATTGCTTTGAAATAGCCAGACGATTATTTGTGTGATTAACAAATGGATCTGCTGTTTACTTTTTTTAAATAAGTAACTTTTATAATTGAATTAATTTTAGAGGTTGTTAGGATATTCGATTCACTTTGATTAAATGATTAGTTAAATGTCATACGAACCCGCCGCCAAAAAGCCATTCCCATTTTCAAACCACATGATTCAACTACATGAAATGAACCATTCACGTAGTGTATCTATGTCGGGTATTAGTTTTCATTGCTAAAAATGATCTTCTTCTTCAACCTAGCCGTTTTCCCGGCCTAGCGCTACGGTCCGCTTTTCTACTCAATCATCTCTAAGTTCTCCACTTTGCCCAGTCGTCGGCATCCTCAGGTGTAAGATTGTTCTCTTCCATGTCTGCTGTCACGACGTCCAGCCAGCACTTCTTAGGCCTACCGCGGCCGAGTGATCTAGGGCCTTGGACAGTGAGGTCGAGGCATCTATTTCCGACGTAGTCTACTGGTCTGCGGCCGGAGGTGACTTTCTAAAAATTATCATCTGCAAAAAATTATCATAAAAAGAAAATAGGGCAAGTAGAAGTACTGTATGTAAAAACTTCAACTCGATGTAATTTACCAGATAGTATACAGAGGTAAATGTTCAATTTCATGTTATTTCAGAATGTCGTTTTAAAATGAGAGCATAACTTCGATTGTATGGCGGCGGCCTAAGTGTGGCTCTTAGGGCCAACCCACGCCAGTAAAATAAATAAATATTATTGGACATTCTTACACAAATTGACTATGTCCCACAGTAAACTCAATAAGGCTTGTATTGAGGGTACTTAGACAACGACATATATAATATACATGTATAAATACTTAGAAAAAACTCATGACTCACGAACAAATATCGTGCTCATCACACGAATAAATGCCCTTACCAGGATTTGAACCCAGAACCATCGGCACCGGTCGTCAAAAGGACCAGTTTCTTTTGAGCGTCGGCATCTAATCATGGCGCTATGAAAACTGAGCTATAACCGCGAAAATTGAAGTTCGTCAATTGCGGGCATTTTTCTCTATCACTCTAATTACGCCCTTATGAGAGTAAAAGAGAAAGATCCCCGCGAATTTTGGTTTTCGCGGTAGGCCCCCTGGTGTCGGTCGCTGCGCAGTTGCGCCAACGTTGCATCGAGCAGTAGCCATAGAGTTGACTAAACGCCGACGATCGAGAGACGATGTGTTGGTTGACCTGTGGCCGTGGTGTTAAAACTTTACGGGCCTGATTTAGATAAATTATGTTTTATCCTTTTCTTACAAATGCATAAGTCAAAATAATAGATAAAGACAAACGATTCGTTCGCCTTTGTACTACACAATTATGTTCTATCTGATGTAGTAAATATTTCATTTTTCTCGTACAATAAAGTGTTTGTTTACTTACTTTCTCTCGTACGATCCATAGCTAATTCTGGCCAGTAACGCGTTTATGAATAACGCCATAACTCTATACCGCAAAACTGATGTATACCTACAAAAAGTAGTTACCTCATTAAGAAGTGTGTAAGCACAATTTAGGTTAACTACCTCATTTTTGTATGAGAATTTTCATAAGATCAATTTTATTTCTTTTGACTTGAGGTATCTTTCTAACTAAAACGTTTTGTAATAAATTTTCTAGACATTTACAAGAATATGATTGACGATTGTATGAAGTACAGAAATGTTAATTACCTTCAAAACAATAAAATTGCCGTAATGATTAAGGTGGTTCGACTAGGTTACCCAAAGTTTAAACCTCACTAGATGGCGCCACAATTGCAAATTTTGAGTTTTAATTTTTTTGTGGAGTAGTCTTGGTATTTCTATACTGTAAATTATGTTTAGCGCACTCTTTAAATAAATATTGAACTATTACAACAAACATTGAACACTTCATTGTACAAAAACTACCCCTTAATGTCGACAGAATGTTTCTTAACTCTATTTCTAAGTATCACTCACACATTCAAACAGTCTTACTGGGATCCTTGTAGTAGACAATTTGGCACAGCGTGAGTAGGCTTCAATAGCGTTGCGGTATGTACGTGGAAATACATGCAAGAGGATGTGGGTTCGAGACTCATTAGTTTTTTTTTTGTTATCAGTATTATCAAGTAGCTATTATTAATAAATTATTTTATGAGAAATATGAGCGTTTTCCATAAAAATATTAAAAATCTGATTCTCACACATCATGATATTTTTGGGTTCTTCCAACTCAGAATCACTAGCATAATTAATCCTCGTGCTAAAAAAACCCGAAAATTTGTATTGAAATTTTAGTTTTACTCTGAAATTTCTTTCACACCAAAATAAATAAAAATAAATAAATAAAATGTTTTTATTTAACCTCACAAAAGATAATTTTACAAAATAAACTTAAGTATTATTATTTATTTATTTTTACCTTTGCGAGGGACTGGAGTCTGAACTAGGTTAGACCTGTATTACAGATCTCCAGGCCCTCACCCCGGAAATACAAGCTGCAATTATATAGTTACACTAAAAAAGTGACTGACAATGATAATTTATGAGGTACATAAGAGTAAAAAAGAAAAAATGATGAAAATAGGGTAGTGTGCATGCTTAATTTAGTTTATAATACGTGTGTTATGTGAGTGTGTGTGTGTGTGTGTGTGTATGTATAAGCTGAAAGGAGATCCTCAATTTCTTCATATGTCAAAGTGACCAGCCAGTTTGTTACTTTCAATTTGCATTCTCTAAATGTCAATTTATAAATTCCAAGTAGCCTATTTATTTTGTTATATAATTTTGGGCTCAGATAGTGAAAAAGCCGTCCTGCTAGTACCAGGCGGAAACTATGAACCTCACAAACATGGTCTCTACGACGCCTATTCGAAGTATCATCCTTTATAAATTCAAGGGTTTTATGTTTCCTTATAATGACCTGTCTAATAAATAAACCTCTTACTGTTAATAGTTTGCATTCCTGATATAGTTTAGAAGTAGGATATAAAAAGGGTTTTTTTGTCATAACCTTTAATACAGCACGTTGAGCCCGCTCCACTTTCAAAAGTAAGGTTTTACCTGCCCCACCCCAAACACAAGCACAATAAGATAACAAGGACTGCGCCAGAGCAAAATATACAGTTCTCAGTGTTTCAGGACCGACCACAGACCTGAGGTTTCTAAATACGTATATAAGTTTTCTAATTTTTGTGTTCAGGCGCTCGATATGATGATGCCAGCGTAAATTGCAGTCTATCATTATACCTAAGTACTGAATACACTCGGAGTGAGTAAGGGGCATGCACGTGCAGGGAGAAGTCATGTCGGGGGCGGTGTTGTCCGAGCAGCTGTGAACCACAATTCTCATTGAACCAACTTCTGGTTGCATAGTCGAATTTGGGGTGAAGGTAAGGAATTTAGATTTTACTACATTTAGGGTTAGTAGGTTTGCAGTAAGCCAGGATGAGACACGTCGAAGTGCATTTTCAGCAGCAGATCTAGCACCCTCCCAGTCCTTACCATTTACAATCAACGCTGTGTCATCAGCATAAGTGATGATTTGACAATTTTTCAATTGAAGGGAGCACAAATCGTTAATATAAATCAGGAACAGAGTAGGCCCCAACACGCTACCTTGGGGTACTCCGTAATTTAATGGCAGCTCATTACTTCTAGTTTTATCAATAATAACTGTTTGTGACCGTTCAGACAGATAGCTTTGGAAAATATCCAACGCTAATCCTCTAATGCCGATAGCTTGCATCTTCCTAAGTAAAATAGACACTGAGACCGTGTCGAAAGCCTTCGACAGGTCTAGGAAGATGCCAATAGTCCTTCGCTTATTTTCTAGGTTCTTTACTATGTTATCTGTTAGAGCTACTACTGCGTCCTCGGTTGATTTGCCACTTCTAAAACCAAATTGGTTAGGAGCCAAGATACTATGTTTAGTCAGAAAGCCAATTAGACGTTTGTTTAGAATTTTTTCAAAGATTTTAGAGATACTAGTGAGAACAGAAATAGGACGATAGTTGTTGAGACTGTCTTTATTACCGCTTTTGTGGATCGGATGAACAAGAGCCTTTTTGAAAACAGAAGGAAAGTTACCATCGGCTATGCACAAATTAAAAATATACGTAAGTACCGGCACTAATTTACTACGGGTAGCTTTTAATACAGCTGTAGATATGCCATCGTATCCGATTGAGCAATTGTTTCTTAAGCTAAGAATAAGTCCTTCTATTTCTGCGTCGTCAGTATTTAAAATTGCCATGGAACTTATATTTTGACTAGAATTGTCCAAATTATATTCTTGTGGCAATATCGAATAATTTGTATTATTGTAGATATTTTGGGCGAGAGTGCTACCAATGCCAGCAAAAAATGTATTGACACTATTTACTGATGAGACAGGATCTGAACACAGGGACAATAGTTCATGTTGTGATTTTTTTACTTGCTGAATATTGGCTATCTGCTTTATCACATTCCATGTGTCTTTGGGCTTACCTTTGGCTTTATCCATAAGTTGTTTTTCGTAGTTTTGTTTAATATTTTTTAAAAGATTATTACAATAATTCCTGTAACGCGTGTATGTTGTTTTTAAAACATTGTTATTACTATCTTTTTTGTATTTGACATGAAGTTTATCACGGTTTTTAATACACCGTAAGAGACCGGGTGTAATCCATGGTTTCAGAGTGCGCTTTCTCCTAGGGATTGATATTGGGCTCGTACGTGATAAAACTAATGATGATAGTAAGTTAATAAGGGTTTCAGCTGCTAGGTTAGAGTCTTGAACAGTGAAAATGGCAGATAAGTCAGCATTTTGTATGTCTTCGATTAAGGCTGTCATATTCAGTCTTCCTGAGGATCTGTATGTGTGGCTTTCTGGTTTATATTTAGAGCACAAGACAACAGGAGCACGATCCGTTACAAAGGTGTTTAGTACCATAACAACCGCCTCTCTGTCTGTCTTCAACATTACATGATCCAAACAGTTTTCGTTACGGGTCGGAAAATTGTGGGCAGGGAGAAGACCATGGGAGGCCATGAAAAGAAGATAGTCGTCTACACGGGGGTCAGCTGAATTAGTACCAATATTAATGTTTAAGTCACCAATTATAGTGACAGACCGAAAGGAAGAAAGAAGGGACAGAGTGCTGCCCAGACTATTGATGAAATCGTGAGTGGAGTGGACAGCTGGAGAACGGTAAATGGCAATTATGGCAATATCAGGTTTTACTTTTACTAGTAAACAGTTAGCGTCGTGCAGTTTGGGCTCCTCAACAGTAGCAATAATTGTAGTTTTGACATATATTACTACGCTATCATTTTGATTAGTGTGTGTAGATCGATGAGCTTCGTAACCCGGTAAAACAGGAATGAATGGTGCCGAGTTTAACCAGCACTCAGATAGTATGATTAAGTCACATTGAAAGTCTATTCTCGCTAGCAAGATTAGAAAACCATTATAATTACAGTTTATACTTCTTATGTTTAGATGTAGGATTTTAAGATAGTCAGTTTGGGGCCCAATATAAGTCCCACACTCTTCTGGGTCGCATAGGTAGGCGTTAGCAATAGAAATGGCTTCGATTTCTTTAGATATCGTAGTTATGTCATCCATTATATAGATATAAAAGCGAAAACAAGTCTTGAGGGGAAATGTATATATGTAAAAGGTAATATTTGTAGCGTTTTAGAAATGTCTTATTGTTAAATTTATGCAATGAGACTAATGTGTGAGAACGACGAATACAAGAATCTGTAAGACTGTCGCAATCGTGTAAGTTACAAGTTATTAGTGCTATAGTGGGATGAATGTGAGGGTTTGAGAGTGTGATTTTGTAATGGAAGGCAGGCGACATTATAACGATTTGTTAGATGAGTTTCCCAAACGCAGTTATTCCTTGCAGCTAATTTTCTTTTCGCCGTTATTCACAGTCGCAAATTTTCCCACTTTTTTAATTTCCCTGTCTTACTATTTCTCGGTAGCGACTTTTATGATCGCATTTGTTCACAAACGCATTTTTTCACTTTCGTTTTATTACTCTGTAGTATAGTTTTTTGCTCGCAATATTTTCCAAAACGATTTTTTTACATGCTTGAATTTGTTTACAAACGCGTTTTTAGGGTTCCCTTATAGTTTCGCCATGTCCGTCTGTCTGTCCGTCTGTCTGTCTGTCTGTCTGTCTGTCTGTCTGTCTGTCCGAGGCTTTGCTCCGTGGTCGTTAGTGCTAGAAAGCTGAAATTTGGCATGGATATATAAATCAATAAAGCCGACAAAGTCGTACAATAAAATCTAAAAATTTAATTTTTTTTAGGGTACCTCCCCTACACGTAAAGTGGGGGTGAATTTTTTTTTTCACTTCAACCCTAGAGTGTGGGGTGGGGTGAACCATAGGTCCAAAAAATATGAAAAAAATCGTGAAAGTAGAGCTTAAGAAAGACATTAAATGAAAACTATAGCGGACATGATCAGTTTAGCTGTTTTTGAGTTATCGCAAAAAGTTTTCCCTTCATAGTAAAAAGACTTATTTTAATTAGGTACTGATTATGCAAATTTGCCTATTTGTTTAACTCAGGTGAAAGGTTCCGTTTCATCCCTTGGTTAACAATTCACTATACTTTAAGCTCCAGTTTAGCTTATTGTGACGGAAGAGTAACTACGGAACCCTACACTGAGCATGGCCCGACATGCTCTTGGCCGGTTTTATTTTATTATTGTAATAATTAGGAGCAAAAAACAGATTTCATCAAAAATAAAGATAAATCTATTATATATATTGCAGATAAATAAGATATGTCAAAAAAGCGGGAATTTTTCACTCGCTCACTAATCTGAGCAAATAATGTAGCCGCGTTTAGTAGAATATTAGTGATATTAGTAATTTTCGGAATATCCCGATTTTCGGAATTAGCCGAGTGTACCTTACATTAAAAGATTAATATGGGTGCTACACAATTTTTTTAAAATATTATGATTATTTTTACATAAATACAAATTCGACTTTTTTCAAATTATATATAATATATCCCCCCCCCCCCCTTCACCCCTCTGGTAGCTGGCCGCGGACATTAAAATAACACGACAAGACGAAAAAAACGGAACAGTGAGAAAACTATTAGGAAATATGGCTACGGGTGAAAAAAACAGAAAAAAAACACAAAACGAAACAAAAATAATTTATAAATTAACTGCAGGTTAAAAGTCAGACAAAAAAATATCAGAAACAGAAGCAAAGCGACTGTAAAAATAAGCTGCAGAGGAAAAAATAACTGCAGGTTAAAATTCAGACAAAAAAATATCAGAAACAGAAGCAAAGCGACTGTAAAAATAAGCTGCAGAGGAAAAATTAACTGCAGGTTAAAATTCAGACAAAAAAAAATCGGAATCAGAAGCAAAGCGACTGTAAAAATAAGCTGCAGAGAAAAAAAGTGTTTAGGATAATCGCTTTCGGGAAAAAATGCGAAAAGAAAATTAGCTGCAAGGAATAACTGCGTTTGGGAAACTCATCTAACAAATCGGACAAGAGAAAGTAAGCAGTAAATCTGTTTCATATAAACAAGGCATAATGAGGTGATCATGTGTAAATGTGTTTACGATTGAAGTTTGTTCAGTCTGTGAGTATTGTGTGAGGCACGAGGTTTTGGTGTAAGAAATATGTTGGCAGCACGTGATATAATTTTTACAAATAACAGAAGCTAAAAAACTAAATACACATAAAATAAAGCTTGTTACACTTACTATGAGTATAAAATCTTGATAAAGACGAATAATAGACATGCAAAAATTAAAATACATAGGGTCTAGTCATACTAAGCGGGTCTTAAGGATATCCAGCTTGAGGTCGGCTTCGCATGCTATATGAAGAGGTTTGCCGCCTTCTGTCAGACGGACGTACACCTTACCGCGATAGGTCCAGTATGCACAGTCGTTGGTACCGGCAAACATGCGTGCAAGGTAAAGCAGCCTCCTAGTTTTTGGCGGTAAGTTTTCAGAGATGTACACAGGGGCTGGAGGGCAGTTGAGGCCAATGCTACTGGTATTAAATTTGTTTCCGCTGTTTTGTTTATTGTAGCTTTTGATTGCGGTCAGTATTTTTTCTTTTTTAATGACTGAAGTAAGCTCCACAACAATTGGTTTGTTCGCATTTGTTGTATTGACACGGAACACGTCTCGGACATCAGCTGGTTGCACGTCAAGTTGTAAGGCCTTTGCGGTATCAAGTACCACCTTTGTTAGATCATCCTTTGTTTCAAATTGTTTAATAACAGGGATATTCTTGATTTCAAAGTTTGCCGATCGGCTTATTCGTTCCAGGTCCTCAATCTTGCATTCTAGGGTTTGTATGTACTCACGGTCAGCACGGCGTTCATTTTCCAAACATGACAATTTGTTTTTCATGTCCTCGTACTCTGCGGAGATAAAATCAATGGACGCACTAATTTTATTATTCTGCTGTTTTAATTCGTCAAAAGACCTTTGCAGGGAGTCTAACTTTCCATTTTGTTGAACTTGGAATTGAGAAAACATCGTTTTCATTTGGTCCATAACGTCTGACATAGTTGGCTCGTCGTCTCTCTTGCGCTTTGACCTGTGAGTGACGTTACGGCGGCGCTCGTCGCGATCTGAGGCCGACATACCAGCCTGGCTCGATTCAGAGTCGTTTCCGCTCACCGATTCGTGTATTGAGGGTGTTTGTAAAGCCGCCCTCTGTGGCTGCGGCTGCGGGTTCAGCTTCTGCGACATGCCTTCTGTGGCCGGCGATTTCGGTGGAGTGCGTTTTAGTGGCATTCTAGGCGCTCGATATACTAGGCAATCAGCAATATTAAGAGATGATACAATCTTGAGTTTAGTTAGTGGAAGGCCGAGGAAGTGATTGCGAGCCGTACTTTGTTGTGGCGTAGGAACCAGGGGAGCAACAGTTATAAGGAAATAGCACTCAAGTGAACAATGACAGTACTTTTCATACACACTCAGTAAAATAAAACCATACAAACAGTTCAACTATCTCAGTTCAATTCACAACTTAGGGACGATGCAGGCGATAGGTACCAGGAGAGCAGCAAAGCGAAGTGGTGTAGCATGCGCTCGCGCCGGTAACGGTGCGTAGCACACAAGCGGCGAAGTAAGATAACTATAGCTGTCTCTTTCTTGCTAACGTGAGTGGTAGTGTCCTTGTTACGCCGATACTACTCACAGTTTGCGCAGCTGTTATGCGATCCTAGTTGTTTACGGCGAATATTCACTGTTTAAATTTAATTTATTTTATGAAATAATACATTTTTAATTTATTTTTAATGAGCGTACGTATAGTCTACACGTCTACTCCTTACGGAGGTCCGGGGGGAGAGGAAAATGTGACGTAATGGTATGGATATTTTAGGATATCTTTTTTTAATGCTAGGGTGGAGAAGATTCTAAGTAGAATGAACCTAAGAAAGTCCAAATTTGTAAGTCAGATTTTCGGGTATTTTTAAAAAAAAAAAAAACGCTGTTTTGTTCTAAAATTAAATCAATCCCTTACTGCCCAGCCTTTAAAAAAGTAGGTACTATATTACAGTAGAATTAAAACATTTTTTACGATACATTTAATTAAATTACAGTGAGTTACAAAATTGCATGGCCTTCTATTTATAACCATTATAAAAAGAAATGAGATATTTACCATGTTTGTTTATATTATTGATTTCCCGATATTTTGACACAACTAGAAGTTTCACACAATGCCTAGAGATAGAAAATTATTTATTTATTTTATTTATTGTCAATTTCATTCAACGGATCACATCATATCCAATTTATGTGTTTATGTATTGCATTGTTTTCTACCTAGTTGGTTATTAAATTCTGTTACTGCAATAATCTTTATCTACATAAAATATACCAACGAAAGTTTAATAAAGTATATATTAAAATGAAGTACACAAAATCAGGAATTACATATGACAATATCATTCAAAATCGCCTCCTCTGGCTTTGACACAGGCCCTCAAACGACGAGGCCAGTCATCAATAGCGGCACGCACGATTGTCATGTCTAATTCCGTCACTGTCTTAACTATGGCCCGCCTGAGGGAGTTAAGATTTGTGTGGGGTTTAGCACAGGCTTTCTCCTCAATAACCTGCTATATGGCATAATCCAGGGGGTTAAGGTCCGGGCTGGAGGACGGCCAGTCTTCGTGGGCAATAAAGTCAATTTTGTTCCTTCGAAACCAGGCTTGAGTTGTTTTTGCCTTACGTGCAGGAGCTGAGTCCTGTTCAAAGATCCATGGCTGGTTTTGAAATAGGGTGTGGCTTAAGGGCTTCACTATTGGTTCAAGAACGGGTTCCAGTTTCCGGTTTTCACACCTTTTTCACAGAAATGAATCTGTGTTAGACCTGAGTATGACACACCCAAAATCATGTTTGGCGGGTGCCCACATTTGTGCAACGCAATAGGGTTGTTTCCATCTACAAATCTTAGGGCATAATTGTATCCCAATAAATTCTTTTGGATTATAAGAACATGTTAAACTACTTTTAGGGGACCTGTAATGACCATATTTTTGTAAATATTGAATTTAAAATATCTTTTGGCACACGTCACGTGACCAAACTCGAAACGTCATTGAAGATTCTGATGACGTCACAACTCTCGGATTGACACTGTTGACAGTTAGGCGTTTAACAACAAATGACAAATATCAGTTGACAGTTCGTATCTTCTACGTGTGTATGTAGTTATGTGTCAAACCATATACTGTGACGTCACACAATTTTCAAAGAGCGTTTTGGGCGCGAAAGCATCTGTCAAAATATATTTTGTTAATTTAACATATTTAAAGCCGTTTTTAGTATAAAAGCTGAATTTTAAGGCAACTTTTAGTTAATATAGAAAGTGATACCAGCGTTTCAAAAAATTGGAATACGATTCTCTTTTAGGCCCCAATTCATTATAGATACGACGAGATAAGCGTTATGTGTGGTATATAATTATAGCTCACAAATCCACCACATTATGTCATTTTTTATTTTTTCGGTAGCATTTGTTTTAACGGAAATAAAGAGGTTGCAAATCGAGTAACAGAACTTCAGAACAGATATCATTTGATATTTACCAGTCGCTTTTCGGTGAAGGAAAACATCGTGAAGAAACTGGACTAATCTCAACAAGGCTTAGTTTTACCCTCTGGGTTGGAAGGTCAGATGGCAGTGGCTTTCGTAAAAACTAGTGCCTACGCCAAATCTTGGGATTAGTTGTCAAAGCGGACCCCAAGCTCCATTGAGCCGTGGCAATATGCTGGGACAACGCTAGGAAGAAAGAAAGAAATCGAGTAACAGAACTTAGTAACCAACTAGGTATAATAGTTATGATGTAAATGTCCATATCATGTTGGAGTCATATAACTAATTATTCAAGATCAATACACTTAGCTCCCTTAGGTATTCGCCTAAGTACAATCTCGGGCAAAATTGAGTTTTATAAAAGTGAACTAGTTTCTAGGTCATATTTTCTATGAATTGGTCATTTTTGTAGACTCCAATTACAGTTACACTTTTCTTGGTTTTTCGCGGACCAGAATATCGATGATTTTTGTAACTTGATTTAGACGTTGCTATCATTTTCAAACCAAAAGCACATAAATTCACAATTCAGAACATGCGGCAGCGTTGTTTTCTATCAAGTACCTCAAGCACCAGGGCGGCTACCGGGAAAATCGAAATTCGTCAATTTCGGGCATTTTTCTCTGTCACTCTAATTACATCTTAGTGAGAGTAAAAGAGAAAGATCCCCGCAATTTGCGAATTTCGGTTTTCGCGGTAGGCCCCCAGGTCCTGTCAAGTTTCAGCAGTGTTGCCAGGTGAGCGGAAGAGAATTATCGTACTTGAGTGTCAATATTATTGTACCGTTGAAAAAAATATCGTACGCCAATCAAAAAGGCAGCCCCTAAAAATGTCTAGCAAAATAAGCTTAAATTTCGAATTAATAATAAAAAAAGACAATTTTCGTCTAAATTGCGCAAAAAATCTGTTTATGTTTGTGTATTTTTGGGATAGACTCAAACGGTATACAGGAAATTGTGACATTTTAAACTTTAAACTTACACCTAGGAGCCGAACACCCAAAAGATACTAATTTTAGCCTATTTCTGAGAGAAAGTGTCATATTTTGCTTCAAATTACTAGACTTTTAAGGTGGCATCATCCAAGGGCTGAAATTATAGTACTTTAGTGTACGATAATGCTCTTTGGAACATTACGTCACACCGGGGCCCAAATTATGGTACATGTACGACAATTATCGTACGCCTGGTCACAGTGTGTCAGTGTCGACAGAGTCAGCTAAAAACGCGTCAAACATCGCAACGTCGCGCCGATGGCCGCCCGAGGCACGGAGTGGCAACGTCGCAATGTATTTGTACACGACATTTGTCACACACACATGAGTAAAATTTATAAAAATATAACGTTGATTATTGCATGATTTCTGTATGAAACAAAGTTTTTCTATTAATTTAGCGCAAATGAATATTCGAAAGTAGATAGATGCGCAACTATTTATGTAATAATATTGTGTAATTAATTAATAAATAGCGATTGTTTTTTGTATGAAAATCGAACCACCTTAAGTGGACTCAAGGCCTGTGTTATCGCAAAATTGGAAATATTCGTAAATCCGTTTGTAAACAGGATAATTGGCATAGTTTCAATTTGTTTGTTGTTTTGGATTAGGTATTTCCTTTGAGACGTTTTTGGGTTTATTGACTAATCGTTCTAGTTTTGTTTACGTACACAAGCAGCAGAAAAAGTTACAATGCGAACGAAGCGTTTGATAATAACTTTAAAGCATGTGCATTTTGACTTCCTTACCTGCTTGCAAGTGTCCGATCGAAACCGGAATTCTTGCCGAAACCGAAGGTTCAGTTTTGCTCTAATTTCGGTCGAAACCGGACCTTACGGAGTTGATTTTAGTAGAAGATGGCTAGTTATTGAAGGGTGGCCAGTTTTTGACACATACTATATTCTACTACTATTTCAATAGTCAATTATTTTACTAAATATGTTGATTATTTATATAGGCTTTACATTATTTTCGTGGTAATACCTTGCATGTATTTCATAAATACATTAATATGAACGTATTGTTTTAACACGACACTTATGGTCTTTTTTCCAGAGCTATAGAAGAGCTAGGCGGTCTGGAGTTAGAGAACGACTACCCGTATGAAGCTACTGATGATAAATGCGTGTTCAACAAGACCCTCTCCAGGGTGCAGATCAGTGGTGCCGTCAACATCTCCTCGAACGAGACGGAGATGGCGCAGTGGCTTGTCGCAAACGGACCCATTTCTATCGGTAAGTACACACGAGGACACATGCGTTGTCAGCATGACCGTGTTGACAGATCTCTGTGAACACTGGCTGAAGTTAGCAACTACTCGTATGTAGATGATAAATGTGAGTTCAATAAGACCCTCCAGTCCTGTGTGCAGATTAGCGGCGCCGTCCATAACTCCTCGAAAGAGACGCAGACTTCTCAAACGGACCCATTTCTATCGGTACGTACGTGTGTACACACGAGGACACATGCGTAGCTCGGTTTTACTCTAGCACTGAACACGGGATGGACTACCTCTATAAGATGATAAATAGATGAGCATGTATTCATCATGATCATTATTTAAACGTTATTCTCTTCAGCAGCATACGAAAACATAAATTAATATTATTTATTATTATTTGCAGGTATAAACGCAAACGCGATGCAATTTTACGTCGGTGGCGTCTCGCACCCGTGGAAGGCGCTCTGCAGCCCCAAGAACCTGGATCATGGAGTGCTGATTGTTGGCTTCGGGATCAAAGGTAACATATATTTCAATTCTACTTACACTTTATTGGCAACCAACAATGTACCCTTTTTATTTCGAATAGAGAGTAGTAGAGTAGAGTAGGTAGACTTGGGCTTCATTGTAACTTACATGATTTGTTTTTTACATCATTTCGTTACTTATATTCCGGCGTGGTTCCGGTCGCCTTTCTGCTATTTCTAGGAATTAGATATAAACAGCTGTTTGTATGAAAATCACTGTTTTTAAGCCAAACAATATTTACCACTTAAGATAATTGAAAGGTGACGAAACGAACTCCTTGAAAACCAAAGATAATTTGAAATAGTTGTGGATTGTCAAAGAACACTTTGTAGGCACGTAAATTTAAGGCGCCATCGCTCGAAACGATGCCGCCATACTTTTTGATATTTAACAAATGTAACACTTATCATTGAACGAATAAGGATCAAAATCAAATGGCGTTAAAAGGTTTTAATTATGCGTCGAAAGATGATTCCACCTCTATTTTAAATTCTATTATCTTTGGTAAAACGGAACCATCGAATTTGGGCTCCTTCTACAGGGGGTATGACAATAAGCAATAATGAATCTGATACAATGTTTTACAGTTCGTTGAAACATTTTCGAGTCAAACCCAAGAAAACTAACTAACTTACTTACTTGGCTGGTGCGATGACCCAAAATGAGTCTTGGCCTCCAACACAAGAGCACGCCACTTTTCTCGCTAGAAAACGAACTAAACAACCTTTTAATTCCAGAATACCCGCTCTTCCACAAACACCTACCGTACTGGATAGTGAAGAACTCGTGGGGCAAGTGGTGGGGCGAGCAGGGCTACTACCGCGTGTACCGCGGCGACGGCACGTGCGGCCTCAACATGATGGCCAGCAGCGCCGTCATCTAATAATTACCTAATTGGAAAACCTATACCCCCTTATTCATAAACGTACGGAAAGTGGAGATAAGGAACGAAATCTCCATGTACCAAAAAGAAAGTGTCATCAAAAAACTTTAAATAGGTGGCGCTACAATACCTAGAGTACTTGAACAAAAAAATCAAATCATAGACAGCGCAATTCACTCCGTTAATAACGCCTAGATTCTCTGATTTAGCTACTCTAGCGCTCCTCTGGAGAGATTTGGAACTATTATTTATAGCTGACGGCTGGACACTTTTGCAACAGTTCTACCATAAGAGATGCCACTCCTCTTAATTCCACACTCCATACATAAACGTCTACTAAAGTTGACAAGCCGCTAATAATCGTTTGTCCCTTTCCATCATAATACTAACTACTTGTACTTGTCTTACCGTTTTTATTTCGAAACCTATTTTGTTACTTTAGCTGTAAGTTTTCCCAAGAAATAAAATAAAATAAAAAATCAAAATAAAATCATACCAATACGTCGGAAAGCGACAAACGATTATTAGCGGCTTTGTTAACTTTAGTAGACGTTAATTTTTAACAAGCAGAAACGTCTGTGAACGATGCTATTAAGCTTGGAATAAATTTAAAAGTGGAAAAATTACTGTCTGGGGTGTGACTTGAACTCACGGCCTCTAGATCGATACTCCAACGCTCTGCCATCTGAGCCACCAAGACCTCATCCATAGGCAGCAAATTTTTCCACCATACGGCGATCAAGTCTCACCCAAGACAGTAATTTTTCCACTTTTAAATTTATTCTAAGTTTAGTAGACGTTTATGAATAAGGGGGATAGTCAGTAAAGAATGTTGTTAGTACATTAACTTGTACAAACGATTAGTACTGGACATAGAGAAATATAAGTTAAGAAAGAGTGGTAACTCCATACATCAGTTTTCTTACCAAAACGCGAGTTATTTCGTAGTTGACATCTAACGTCTAGTAGTGGATTTATCAGTACTGATACTTGACACTAGATGTCACAAGTGTCGTGGGTGACGAAAAATGTATTGCCAAAACAATCTACAACTACTTAATATTACAAGCAGAAGGAGTTCAAAATAGAGTTCCAGTTAATCCGGTTATAATATTAGCTGAAAATTGTTGAGCATTAGAGTTTTCGTTCGTCGCGACATCTATTGTCTACTAGCAGTACTGTATAAATTCCGCTACTTGACGCTAGATGTCGAGCTACTCTTTCTTTACTTATATTTCTGTATGGTACTGGATTGCGAGCTTTTGAGGTGTACGGGTTCTGCCGTTACCGTGGCCAAGGCCCGTGGTCATCAGGATGGCAAGCGGTGACGATGTGTAGCTACTTTTATATTTTACACGGTTAACTGACAATTCGTAAAACATATTGCAAAAATATAAGATTCATCGATGATCAATTGATCAGTGTTGTTAGTATATTGACTTCAACAAACGTCTAGTACTGGATAATTAGCTGTGGGGCGAGAAAAGTTAATTATGCACAGATTTTACGCCGACAAATTGTAGCAATCTGACGTTTATAGTGGCACTCTCACATTCTGTCACTTGCCGAGTGGGTGTAGAGTAATACAAGTCTGAATCTATGTACGAAAAACTATATCCCAAATCCAAGTACTAAAATATCGTTTTACTATTTATTCAGCAATACGTATATCTAGTATAGTCGACGTTAAAGCCATTTTTAACATTTTGCACCCTAATTCATTGCAATTAGCATGTATGTAATTTCGATCGCTAATACAAAATGTGCCTTAGAATACAATCGTAGGAGTAAAGAAAAATTGGGGGCCATCCAAGAGACAAATCGTTTATAGGAAATTATCTGATAGGCCACGGCCGCGTGCTCATACAAACTTAGTCCCCGTTTTCCTCTATGGATGTTGACAGTATGGAAAATGTTTTTATATATTTTGATGTGTATTAACCATAGCTATGCCTATTAAACAAGCTACAATACACATTGCATCTGTCATCCAAAAATATTTTTAATGTTCAATTGGCAATGTGGCGTCGATACACGTTTGTCATTTTGGCTACGGCCCCTGAATCACACCGACTTTGACCGAAGGGAATTCGAAATAGAGGTGGATTGTCAAAGAAAACTTTGTAGCCACAGTAAATTTACTGCCACCTTTTGACAATGCTTAAAACTTTTAGTATGACATTTGACATTGATCCTTATTCTTTCACTGATGTGTTAAATTTGTTAAATATAAAAAAAAGTGGTGCCATCTTACCGGGCATAGGCCAAAAGTTGTGGCGCCATCGCTCGAAACGATTCCGCCACTTCTTTGACCTTTGATCTATTAGATGGCGCCACTTTTTGATGTTTAACAAATTTAACACATATCAGTGAAAGAATAAGGATTAAAGTCAAAGCGCGTTCTAAAAGTTGTAATCATGTGTTGAAAGATGGCAGTAAATTTACTGTGGCTAGAAAGTTTTCTTTGACAATCCAGATCTATTTCCATCTTTGCTTTGACTAAAGGTTGACCGTATTATTTTATATAATTGAAACATACTCAGAGTGTCATAAATTGTCATTTATTTGTTATCGTTAAAACTCAAATGTGTATTTAATAATGTAAGTTTGTAACCGCCAATATGAATAAAATAGTCAAAAATATGACGCCAAAAGTAAATAATATTAAAAATGTAGACATTGTGTTTTGTTTAAAAATTTGACGATGTAAAGAAAGTAAGCGCCTGTTGCTATCTCTACCGCACGCACATAATTATATTGCTGTCACGTTTGCACAATGTCATTGACCGCCGGCTTCATGGGCCCGACTGCAATATAATTACGCGTGCGCGATAGAGATAGGCAGATACGGGTCAATGTACGAAATTCCTCTTGCTAAGCGTCTTTTCTTTAGAAATGAATGAATGAATGAATGAAATTTATTCCAGAAAATTATTTCCATCCAAATGTCAACCCGGTCTTCCGAAACAAAAATTTACTATTTATTTCTGTGCAGGACTGATTTTTTTTTAAAGATTTTTCCTCGTTATAACTATGTTATTTTGCTTTCTTATGATTTTGAATCTTTGCTAGTCCAAAATTATGTCATTAATTTTGTTATTATAATTTAATTTATAAGTCTTCTCTTACATATATCTTTTAGAGACCGAATATCGGTATTTTTTATATTCATTGTGTCCCATAAACTCTTGTAACCAATCTTATGATATATTTACGTAACTATTTAAACAAGAAATAAATACTTATGAATGACTGTAGTTCACTTAAGACACTCAAGAGCAATCAGGACACTTTATATGGATAATTTATACAAAGTGACCCGTTCTTATTTCTCTTGGGTGTATATTTTGTTAAGCATAATATAAAAAAAGTAAGTTATTTAAGAAGAAACTTTTGTATACTGGTAATTATGAATCTCGTAATATACGAATTTGAAATAAATACTAACTTGTTTTTTATTAGGGTTCCGTAGCCAAATGGTAAAAAACGGAACACTTATGGATTCGTCATGTCTGTCTGTCTGTCTGTCCGTCCGTATGTCACAGCCACTTTTTTCTGAAACTATAATAACTATGCTGTTGAAACTTGGTAAGTAGATGTATTTTGTGAACCGTATTAAGATTTTCACACAAAAATAGAAAAAAACAATAAATTTTACAAAAACAAAATACTTAGAACTGAAACTCAAAAATGTTTTTTTCATTGAACCTATTGGGAGCGTGCACGACTGTCACGCAACCTAGTGTCCGCAAGTCTAGGGGAAAACGTCAATTCACTACAACTTATAAAACTACTCCAAAACTAAAAACTACTGAACGGATTTTCATACGACTTTCATCTATCAATAGAGTGATTCTTGAGGAAGGATAAAGTATATAGCTTGTTAAGGTTTTGTGTAAATTGTTTGAAATATAACGATGTTGTCGGAAAAAAACACGCTGGCTAGGAGCTTTAATCGAAAACGCTGCCTAATCCGTTTGAGCTATAACAACACAATGTATGGTGGGGTTGTTTCTCATTCATAGGTCTACCAAAAAGTCCGCGATGTGAAATGTCTATCTTTTAAGGATAACTTACTATATCCATTCTTAACTTCTAGAAAAAGATCACGTAATATGTGGCATTTGCAAAGCTATTTACATGGATACATTATTAACAATTATCAAAATAAATACGTTAGTTATATTAAGCATTTCATACAGCTTACAATGGTCCCTTACACCATACAATTTAAATGAATATTTCAGGAGTAATCGTAAATCAAAGTTTCATTTCGAGCCATATAATTGTACGAAATGTTAAAGACGCTATCCGCAGTTAGTTCAAATTTTTAACACCTTATGCGCTGGGATCGCTTTACTTACCCCCACCATGCACTTCGCACGGTCCCAATACGTGTGGATATATTTTTTAAAATGATATTGAGGTTTCTGTAACTTCTAAAATAACAGAATAATAAACTAAAAAAATATATATGATGTACATTACCATGCAAACTTCCAGGGGGAGGGCCACACATATAGTCGGAAAGGACCATGGGCAACTTTGTATGGACCTGGTCCAAAAACCAACAGAAATGGGAGTTAGGTAATGATCTAATGAGATAGCTATTTATATATACTTAATTTCGTTCTATAGGCACCAAGCGGAAGACCATTTCAGAACTGACATATTTGTGTTTTAGTCATAATGTAACACGGTTGTAAAATAAATAATCCTTATTATCCACCCACCCTTATTACACACTCATTATCTAGGCAATAGAGTCAAAGTAAGTAAATTAGCCGCGCTCGCTAAGCGGTGGACTCTATTGCCTAGGCAATAAGGGTGCTGACATTTTGAAAAATACAAATATCTCAGTTCCGTCATAGAATTCCGTTTGGTGCCCATAAAATGAAATTAAGTGAATAGAAATACCTATCTAATGACCTAATTCTCAACTCTGTTGGTTTTTGGACCATTTTGACGCATAGTTATTTTCTCACGAAGGAGGGTGCTCTGCCCACGTGCACAGACTATAGAACTCAAAGTGTTTCCGTGACGAATCGGAAAATACAGAACATATTGATGACGAACACGATGATGTAAACCCAAAGCAATAAATAATGTCGTAAAACTCAATGGTGTCACTAAATAACTTGATAAACATGTGGCACGTAAAAGACCTACTTACTTAGCTAATTAGTCATGAAAATTAGCTTATGTTTCGAGATTCTGTGCCCACGGGACACAATTTTACCGACGTTTCCGATATGTTTTGTTTCGCTTAAGATGTTTACGAAACAAGGTGAGAGTCAGGCTGGCGGGTGTACCTAAATAAAAATAAACAAAAAGCATACCAAATTTTTGTACCTAATTTGTACTATTTAGTACCAAATGTGTTTTTGAAGTTGAAGTACGCAATTATCCCGCTATTATTGATAAATTCCATATAAACCAAATTTTTGTACCAATTTTGTACCTTCATATTCAATTATAAATTTAGGTATTTTATTTGTAGTTTCCAAGTTTTACTCATTTTACTTTTTACATTGCTGTTACACTTTTGCAGGCGCTATCATTTTTCACCTTACCGATTTCATTAAAACAAAAAAACGCTACGGTACAATTATTTATATTACGCCAAGAATATAGCACCTTTTACGTTTAATCTGTTAACTTATATTGACTCAGAAAATTATAAGATAAGATAAGGCCAGGAGGGGACAGAGGGCCTACCGCGAACACCATAGATCGCTAATTTTCGACAAGTGCAACCTCTGCAGCTTACTGTACATGGTTCTTTTAGGAAGAAGTCTTTGACATGGCGTCTGGCCTTTTTTAAAGACATCATTGAACTTTAGATTAAATTCAATTAACTGAATGAATGCAAAAAGTAAAATTAGTAAAATTGGAAACCACAAATAAAATGGCTACATTTATAATTAAATATGATGGTATAAAATTGATCAATAACAGTGGAATCATTGTGTAATAAAATACACCCGTCGCCATTCTGGCAGTCATAATGGCGGGTGTACTGTTTTATTTTGGTAATAGATTTAAGTACGGGGCTGTTAAGGACTGTTTTATTTTTTAAGGAGGTACTAATTAATAGTACAAATTAGGTACAAAAATGTGGTAAGTATGCGTTTTGCTTATTTTTATTTAGATACACCTCGGTGGTGATATGTCGAGAAAGGTTGATTAATGCGACCTGCAGAAGAGAACATTCGGGAATACGAAAACTTTTTTGCTCAAGCCGAAACGGAGACCTTCGTTAACGCTCGGTCAATAAAGAGAATTATTAAAAATAATTTAAACGATTAGATGTGCACTAACAAAGTAAACTTAGCAATTATGATAATGTATATATCGGTAGGTACCTATGTGAAATTAATTATCTAATTAAATTTATGCATCGTAAAATTAAATTGATCCGATATGGTCTGTAATTTGCTCTGAAGGTCGTAATATAATATTAGTATTAAATTTACAGTAATTAAATTTGTCTAGCAAAATGGATCTACAGTGCATTTTGTGATAGAATAGAAAGAAATATTTTATCGCAAGTGCAGTTAGGTTACTTTTTGCGGCTTATGCTAGCTGCATCTAAGGTCCGTTATTGAGAAAATTTCAATAGCCAGATTGTTTGCGTCAGCGTAAAGTTCACATGGCTATTTGGGGCCACGGTAGTGCCCCCGCCAAGACGAGTCAAGCGAAGCGCAAGGGCACTAAAGTTAGACCAAGCTACGTTGGCAGCGATTTTGATAGCCCAGGCGTAGTGATTATATTCTCTTTGGCCCAGGCTGGAAGTGTTATTTTAATCGTCAAACTTCTATGAAATTATGACGTTTGTTTGAGTCGCCTAACGTCAAATTCGGATAAATAACACAATCTGGCAAACTGTCAGATTTTGCGATTTTGGTATTAAGAAATGGCAATAGGGTAGATATTTCCTAATAGGGTCGAATGGATTTGTCTGAGTTTGAAGTTAAGCGACACATATAACACTTCCACAATCTGGGCTATCAAAGTCGCTGCGAACTTAGCTTGGTCTAACTCTACTTAATACCTTTTCTCGAAGCGCTTCGTCGTTTTTGAACCCTCATTACTTGGGTTTAGATTATAGGTACCAGATAAACGAAATTCTTGGGTTGTGATGATAAAAAAAATCTATTGCATAGCTCTTTACTTAAAATTTTATAATATAAAAACACAGAGTAAAAGAGGAGGGGAGTTGGGCTACGAAGGGAAGGGCATTTTTGACGTGCCATAAATTCACTCCAAAAAACTAAGAAGTGTAAGTAAGTAAATGTAAAAAATAAAAAAAAATATTGTCATAAGCAGGCATCGGAGTTTTCATCGCACGGCTTAACTAATAGCGAGCTATTGGAGTCGACATTAGAAATAAAATTCAACTCATATTCATACTCATACTCATTCATCTATTTAATTAGTGATTTTAATGTTATAAGGATGTTTGTAAACAATCCTTTGATTTTGTCTTTCAGGACATAGATATTACAAATAAGAGTAATGACCATTTTTTATATTAATTAATTTATATTCATATTATTTTTACCTACCTATTTAAATATACATATTGTTTTGTTTTAATGGAATTTCGTAATATAATCAATACAAAAAATGGTAATTATTCTTATTTGGAATATTTATTTGTTCAAAAACAAAATTAATGGATAGTATATACTCGTAACTCGTCTAAGTACTTGATTATAAAAATTTAAAATAACTTATTCAAATAGATGAATGAGTATGAGTATGAATATGTCGACTCCATAGCTCGCTATTATTCTTACCGTGCGATAAAAACTCCGATGCCTGGTCATAAGCAACTTAAACAATTAAAGAAGTGAGATCCCATCAAACACATTTTCATGTAATAAGATAAGATAAGATAAGATAATCTTTATTGGTAGCGCATAGCGTACTGGTACACGTCAAATACAATGTTGTACAACAAACATACAAATTCCACATTACAGAGTACAGAATACTAAGGCAGTGTCTTACCTGAGCGAATAACTCGCGAACGCGAAGCGGCGCGGCGCGGCGCGGGTGAATTCAATCCTTTGATACCTATGGAAGTTTCCTACGTGGGCGATCTCCGAATGTCGTCGCATTCGCGAGTCATCGCCCACGTAAGCCGCGCTGTTATTATTCAAATATCTTTAATAAAATAAAAATATCCTTAATAATATGTTGCCAAGACCATATGGCTCGCACTGTCAAAAATTATCAGTACCCCTAGTGTAAATAAATTCGATTTCGAAACGTGACGTACGCGTTTGCGTTTAGTCTCATTTTGTATTGGATTTAGAAAGAGCGCGCCGACTTAACGCAAACGCGTTCGTCACGTTATGATGTCGATCAAATTTACACTAGGGGGTACAGATCTCATGTAGAGTCAAGTTTCTAACACTACACGCTTTAACTCTGCAAGCCATAACTACACTAACTCTACACCTTAAGTCAAAACCATAATCAATATAATCAAAACCATAGCCTGAATTTTATACATGATTTCTGGAGTTACTGCTTATTTTGGGGCTGCAAGCCGTGGGGCGTCTTCAATGCTCGAAGATGAGCATATCGTGGCAAGGTCATTTAATGTCGGTAAAATCCTTTCATAAATTTATTTTAGTGTTTTTCCTTACAATAAGAAGAAATGTATTACTCCACGAATTCCAATATTCTCCATTTTCCGTGTGGCCCTTATAACAACTGTGAAATCCATTTTTCCCACCAGAAAGTAGCAAAACCACAGATAATTATTTCTAAGGAATTGTACTCCATGATAAAGTCCGTAGAGTCAACCCAGGCTTTATAAGTGTTGTTTTAAACTCAAACTTCTATAAATTTATGATTTTTACTTAACACTTGCACATGCCGGGCTATCGAAATCACTGCCAACTTATCTTGGTCTGACTCCATATATATTCAACATACCAATATCCACATAATAATTTTAAATGTATAATTTTTGGTGCAATAAAGAATATTTACTTACTTACTTAAATTAAATTTCGAATTTTGGGACAAGTCGCATTTGACGGTATATAGAGAACAGAGAATACCTAGTCTAGTCCGTCTAGTTAAAAGAATTCAAAATCGCTGTTTTTCTTGATGCGACTGGCAAATCATATTACTTTTTGGTAACCAGGTTTTTTTACCTAATTTGACCCCGCTGAATCCGAATTTGCCGGTTGCCCAATCGAGATCTTGACCGGAAGTGAGATATTCAAGATGGCGGCCATTATATAACAGGCCTTTTCATCTGCGTGAGATGTTTTAAGCAGCATCCTGGTAACGACACTTGCGTTCGTGGCTGTATAGCCCTATGCGAGAGAGGATCCCACGTCCACACACGCGGCAGGTGTATGCTTGCCCAGGTGGGCGAGGGTTGGAGGCCTGCTCGTGGCGCCTCATACGTTTCTCTCTTAAAGAGGTAAACCAGGCATCGTCGTGTGTGGCTTGACCATCGTGAATAGCACGACGCCATACGGGTCGGTCTTCGGCCAGTTTTTGCCATTGGTTACATGTGATATTAAAAGTAACCATATCACGCTTGACGCAATCTTTGAAGCGCAGCATTGGCCGCCCGACCAGTCTTTTTGCGTCTGCAACCTCCCCTAGCAGGATTTGACGTGGCAAACGAGTCCGTTCCATTCGATACACATGCCCAAGCCACCTCAGTCGTCTCTTCTTTAGTATGGCTGTGATACTATGGAGCTGTGCCTCGCTTAGAACAGACTAGCACACAAAGCTCTTACCGAGATTTGAACCCTGGTCCTCCTGCTTGGTTACGCAGGAGGCCGTAGGATACTAAGAAAATATAAGTATAAGAAGATGAAAAGATTCGCAATCAAATGTACCTCTATACTATGGAAGGTAGAGAGAGGTAAGGAATAGAATCTCCATGTACCAAAAAGTGTCCGTCAAAAAACCTTAAATAGGTGGCGCTACAATACCTAGAATACTTAAAAAAAAATTCAAATAATAGACAGCGTATTTCACTCCGTCAATAACGCCTACGTTCTTAGCTACTCTAGCGCTACTTAATTTGGAACTATTATTTATAGATGACAGCTAGACACTTGCAACAGTTCTGCCATTGGAGATTGTATTCCTTAGCTCCCTTCCATACTTATACCTACCTACATATGTTTACAATGTTTATGGGAGTTTAAAATGTGCGGTTGCCAACCAATAATCAAAACATAATCGAACCATCTATTTAACTATAATAGCCGATTCCATTGTTTAAAATGTACCTATACCTATAAACTTATTGTGGGAAGTAAATGTCCGTAAATATCAACGATATAAATAAACGATTACACTAAATCTATATCTAAGATATGTATATTTATCCATATATGTATACATAAGTATATATATATATATATATTTTAATATTATGGGACATTATTACACAAATTGACTAAGTCCCACAAGTACTTAGACAACGATATATATAATATATAAATATTTATAAATACTTAAATACATAGAAAACACCCAAGACTCAGGAACAAATATCCATGTTCATCACACGAATAAATGCCCTTACCAGGATTTGAACCCGGGACCATCGGCTTCGTAGGCAGGGTAGTGACCACCCACTAGGCCAGACCGGTCGTCGATATTAATATGATATTTATATGTATTTGCAAATACATACCGATATTATAAAGCTTAATTGACTATAACCTCGCGCGTCGAATGATGATCCCTATGACAGTTCCTTCAATTTTTTTATTTTATTTACTAGAACAGTCATAAAATTTGGTATGTATGTAAATTAAAGGTCCCTTTTTCATGCCCACACCATTTCACATTTGGGGACCTCGAGGAATTATGTTACTAGGAGGAACATAACTGTTCCAGAGATTTCGAGGTTGGTCCTAATCCGACTGTGCTACTTGGCTATCAGGTATCGGGTATCAATATTGACAAGAGCGGTTAAACAATAACTTTGCCCCTTGCAAAACAAATAACTATTGTAAGCTAATTACAATGTAAACAATCATAATAAAATCTAATATAGGTATAATATTTTCATGGACATCAAGCTCGTGCTACGCTGGTTTTCCAAGAACTTGTTTCTATCGAGTCATCAGTAACGGGAATGCTTGGTTTGGTATAAAACAAGCGGGCAGCGGCTATTTACTTTAGTTGTTGACAAATCAGCGCCAAGTTGGTATTGTTGCATAATGTCCACGCTGTACTTTGTGCTATTAGTGGCTGCGCTAGTCAGCGCGACTGCGCATCCTATTGTAAGTATGAATATTTAAAATATAATATACAGTCAAACCTGAATAAGTGAGAGCTCAAGGGGTTAGAATATTTTTTCGCTTGTAGAGGATTCTCTCTAATCCAAGTTTCTCACACGTAGAGGTAAAAAGGTCGGAGATTTCTTGCTTAGGCAGGTTTTAAAAATAGGTACGTCGCAGTGATATGATATGTTCTATAACAAAAATCACTTACCTATTTGATTTAACTAATATTTTTGGAAACCAAATTCATTATGAATTTTGTTTCCGCCATTTCCCGTTCTCGAAAAAGTTTGTAATTTTCAATATTAACCTTATTTTTCGTTTAGACATTCCTAGAACCTGTTCAACCAGTGGCGGATTAACCGAACAGCAGAAAAAGCATATGCTAAGGGCCCCGCGCCTTGGGGGGGCCCCGCGCTCCGACCCTGACCATGCGATTTCGGCACGCGAAACCGACCAAGTTCATGTCGAACTCGCGCTCCGAGGATCCTGTACCATCACAATTTTTTTACAATGTATTTTTCGTAAGTCAGTGGCAATTTAGACAAATTTTTCTTTATTACGATACCAAGTTTGTAAGGTTGAGGAATGCATTGAGTTTTAAGGCTTATGCAAAGACCGGGAGCAGAGTTTCACATACTTAAACCGAAGGTGCAGAGTGTCTCAAAGCTTTCGTGCATGGCTAAGCTACAGGAAAGAGCAGAGCTCGGAGACGAACAAAAGTAGTTGTGTTAAAAAACAAACTGGTGGAAAGCAAGGAAGGATGATGGCCAGCTTTGCGGCAGTGGGAGGTTCCTCCGGCCGGCTGGGAGTCCAAAATATGCGGAGTTGAAAGCCGTGATCGTGATCGAACCAACCTAATTGTCAAAGTGTTGAAAAAAGAAAATAGCGGGGCTCCGCGTACGCCGAATGTTAAGCCCTGCATCCGCCGGGCCGGAATCCCATCCCATCCCATCAGGGCCGGAAAACCAAATGATCCCATGAGTCGTACTTTCGAGCGAGAATGAAGGCCGAGCAGCAGGCGAGCCGAGTTCACATTGGTTTCATTCCAAACTCTGTTCTAGAACGCTACGGGCTTCCGTCCTTATACGGAGCTCGGCCTACAGACTCGCTCACACTAGGGCATCGCTTTTATTCTTGCAGCTTTGCTATCAGTTTCGCACGGGAACGCAGCGAAATAGGCGAGACTCAGCTTTTGGGCTCGTTTTTTTACTCACTTGGCAATTGGTTCCCAGTTCCCTGATACATCCTACATTCCTACCAGCTTCACGTTTCACCTATTTATACAAGCTTTTATTTAACTTATTATTATTGAATGTTATTAAACAGTATCCCAACATGCTTACTTAAATACATGCGGTTGTCGTAAGTTGTTTTCAAATTTTGCAAATTATTTGTTTGCCCATTTCTCAACATATTTTGTTGTTAAAATTTCGCGTACTAGGGAAAAATCGGTGACCCTTCAAGGATCGACCTGATCTGATGATGAAAACCGAAGGTAGTAGTATATATGTTATAAGAAGAAAGTATATATGTTAACGGCACCAATCATGGGACATTTAAGGGAAAATTTAGAGTATTTTGATATTTCACCGACACTTGTAAAATTTCTACCGCTTTACGCTTTAAAAGTTGTATGCCCAATTTGGCCTTTATGTTTTCTATGTATTTAATGAATGAATGAATTAATGAAATTTAATCCAGAAAATTGTTTCCATATACATGATACATTTACACATCATATTTACAATTACATTACATAAAAAATAAACTAAATTAAATTAAATAGCATCCTAAAATTAAAGCTATTGCAATTATTAAATGAAAGCTACTGCAATTGGTTTCAAAATTATTAACCCAAAATTGGTTTTTTGCTTCAGTCATGGGATGTATGGCGCCATTCATTTTCGAACTAACAAATATCAATGAAAAATTAAACTCAAGCAGCTCTTTAGCTCTTGCTTATGGTAAAATGTTGCTAGCGATTAAAAACTGATGGTAAATACTTGTTTTACAGGATTTGTCTATACCATCCCATTACCTGTTCCATTATAGGGGTGAGGAAAGGTACTCTGATAAAATAACGCAACCTCACTAAGATTAGGCTCTTTTGAAATGCCTAAATGTAAATGAAAAATAAAACAATATGAAAATAAATAAATATGGAAAATATCCCGATTTTAAAAGACGATATACAGATGTTTCGTTTAAAAAAAACTACAATTTTATTTTATATTTATTATTTGTTACAGCTGCAATAGAAATACACACTTGGTGTAAATTTCGACTGTCTACCTGGTATGGGTCATACAATAGAGCACACTGAACGACAGATTTAATGAACACGGTTTTTGTATAGAGTACCGGTATTAGAACAAAAACCAAATAATTACGATTTTCATATAGGTAGTAGGTATAACGACAATAGAGATATAAATTTCAAGGTACGAGGCCGCCCCGACCGTCGACTGCCAATTGATTGCCAGCAGAGACCCTGCTTGGACTTGGGCGATCAGTTGAGAAGTAGCCTCTCAGGATCGCGACTAACGGCAAGTTCTTCTGCGTGCCCTATGTCCCTGAGGGATAACAGGATTACATCATCGTTTCGTATTTATCATTTATAACGGTTGAGCTTACTTATATGTTTTTTTTTTATGTATATCTACATATTACGGTTATAAAATACAGACCTCAAACTTGGTGTGATAATAAAGAAAAATACACTGCATAATTAACATGATAAAAACTAGTTCCAGCACAAGTCGAAAACAATTTAAACATTGTAAAAATGTTGTGATGGTACTGAATCCTCGGGGTGCGAGCCCGACTCGCAGTTAGCCTTTTTTTTTTACCAGGGGGGCCCCGCGAGTTATTGTGCTAAGGGCCCCGCGCCTTCTTAATCCGCCCCTGTGTTCAACCATTATATACAATCAGTACTTAGGGACTGAGCAAGTTTGATCGTAAATATTGGTTCAAGACGCACATTTGGTTTTCTCAAAAGGATCAAAAACAATAACCTAAGACCCCTTCTTTAGTTATAAACAATTTAAAAATTGTCAAGTGCAGTGCACCACGTGCGCGTCAGATCCACGAAATTTAGAAAGTATCAAAAATAACTGTTAACACACAGGACTCTCGCTTATAGAGGCCAAGGGAGAGACACCCTCTGAAACAGAGGTTCGAACGGGAGAAACGACCCTCTCTTAAAGAGGTTTGTATCTTTCGCTAATAGAGGGAATCTAGGGAAAAAATGACGGGACCTTATAATTATTCTCGCTAGTAGAGTTTTCTCGTTTATCCAGTACCCCTAGTGTAACTTTGATCGACATCATAATGACGAACGCGTTTGCGTTAAGTGTCATTTTGTATGAGATTTTTGACTTTCCAAAACGTCCCGCTTGGCGCGCTGTTCAAAAACCCATACAAAATGAGACTAAACGCAAACGCGTACGTCACGTTTCAAAATCGAATTTAGTTACACTAGGGGTACGGTTCTATCTTATTCGGGTTTGACTGTAGTATATATTTAGTTTAATTTATATCTTTATTGTCTATGTCTTTCCTTTAAAATTGTGGTATTTTTTTAACAACATCAACGCATAGTCAAAGGTGGATCCTAAAAGTAGGTATGTACTACAAATATGTATTACCGTTCAAAAAGGAAGAACAGTGATAAAGCATTTAAATCGCCATGATAAGACGGAGACGCTTTCCTTATAGATTTTCGGACATTGACCCACCTGTTGCTATCTCTTTTGCACGCTTGCTATTTCATACTGCTGTCAAGTTCGCACAGTGACATAGATGACCGGCATCATGGGCGGGATAGCAATATAACTATGCGTGGCCAATAGAGACAGCCACAGGCGGGCGGCATGTACGAAATTCTTTAGCATAACATTTAAACTTAAAACTTAGGTCTTTAGGGTCGGACTCACAAATAAATTTCCGTATTTTCTGAATAGACATTGTACTGAGTATTCAATAATGTTAATTAATAGAAAAAAACGACTTCACAAAACAGTTTGAAATGCCATTTAATTATTTACAACCATAGTGCATCTCATAAAAATTAGACTTCTAATTCCAAATATATTTCTCGTAGAGAAGTTACATTCTGATCTGCATGAGCAGTCTATTATACCAAATATGTAAATATGTAGAACTATTTAAATGTAAATGCTTAGTTTTTAGATAAAAACTAAAAAACATCGCTTTAAAATTTGAGGAGTTCCCTCGATTCTTCATGGATCCCATCATCAGAACTCGAGCTCGACAAAAATTTTAATAGAATAACTAACTTGCTTAACAAACATAACTCACTAAACCTGAACTATGCACCGTTGACGAGTTTCGTTCTGATCATCATGAGCAGCTCCATTTTATCAAATGTCACTTTGTAAATGATTTATTTGTTCATGAACTTACAAAAATCACTATATGAATGCTTTAGAGATTTGAGTAGCTACGTCAATTCCTCGTGGAGTTCATCATCAGAACTCAACCTTGACAAAAAAAAAATGTCTTATAAACCTAACCTAACAAACATAACGAAAAGGACAAATCGCCAAATGTAAACTATGCATCGTTGAAAAGTTCCGTTCTGAGCATCATCAGCAGTTCCACTTCATCCGATGAACCTATACGGCTACCACCAGTTTGACACTGACATATTCGTTAGCAAGTGTTTCTTACTTTCTATGCATCTCGCTCGTACTCGCATATTAGTTCTAGCGAGACGCATGGAAAGGAAAGTAAGTTGCACTGCGTGTGCTATCAAAATCGTTGCAAAATTGTCTTGGTTTAAATCTATCAAAAATATTTTTTGACCAAGACCAATTGTGGCTAAAAATGTACGAGTCTAAGTAATCATTTTAAATGATAAATATTTAAAAGCGTATGTTGAATTTAATTTCCCTATGTTTTCTAGCTAGTATGTACCAACTAGTCACTTGTGGTGGCGAGGTAAAATTATTTGTCTCGTTAAGCACTCGGCAGAAAGTTTATTGCACTTCTTAGGCTGCTATCACACATATCGGGATTCGGCGAATATTAGTAATAGTGTCTCTCGTTACCCAAGGAAAATGAAAGAGACATCAACACGAATATTCGCCGAATCTATAAATGTCTGGCCCACCATTACGCATAACTCAAGATTCCGCTTTTGGAATAAACGAGAGATAAACAACAACAATGTTTAAAAAAAACTAATAACAATTTCTCTTTGTATTTCAGGAGGAAAGTAAAGTGAAGCGACAAGTGCCTGGCGGTGAACAATTGCAAGACCCTAATGACCCAAAATACAAGGAATTGGCGCAAGAATCGTTTGAAAAGTACCGCGTGACTAACCCAGGCGGCCAAATAGATGTCAAAGACCTCAAAGTAACCAGAGTGACCAGACAAGTTGTTGGTGGCTTCAAAACGCGTATTGATTTCACTGTAACCCCTGCTAATGGAGATATTATTACGTGTCATTCTGAGATCTTAGAACAGGCGTGGCTGAATAAGAAAGAAATTGACGTAAATTGCAATGTTAATCAACAGAAAAGTAAAGTGAAGAGACAAATTCCTGGCGGAGAAACGGAACAAGATCCAAATACCGAAAAGTACAAAAAATTGGCACAAGAATCGCTTGAAAAGTTTAGCGAGACCAATCCTGGTGGACCAATTAAAGCTAAGCAAATCAAAGTAACAAAAGTAACTTCCCAGGTGGTTTCCGGTCTGATAACTCGTCTTACATTCACCGTAGAGCCTGCCAATGGTGAGGAGTTCACATGCCATTCTAAGGTTTGGGAGCAGTCATGGCTCAACAAGAAGGAGATTGATGTAACTTGTGATTTGAAAGGCTAGAAGAATTATGAAATGCGAATCGTGGTTTCATGTTTTTATTGCGGAACTTACTTTTTGTATTCCTACTTTTATTGTGAACCATTAAGTAAATAGTAAATAAAACATGTTATTGTGTACTTTTCTTGGCCTAGTTACTTAGTTTCCTAACTTTTCCAGTGCGGGGAAGTTCGATCCGTCGAAGTGTGGGTATTGTTAGCATTAGCACCTACGAGATCAAGGTACGTAGACAAGATGCTCCGTAGCGTAGCGTAGTCCTCTCTCTATCACTCTTCAATATTAGTGCGACAGAGAGAGAAGCATTTTGTTCGCTACGGAGCGTTAACGATTGGCCTCTTATCTACACACCTAGATACTTGGCGTATAACGGGGAGTTTCGCTGGCACAGCTGCAGTCGCTGCAGAGAACCTGGGTGCGTAGCAAAGCAACTGATATGGAAGAGTGTTAGAGAGAGATTACCGTATCGTTCGCTACAGAGCGAACGATTGATAGCTTGGCTAGGCACCCTGGAGGCCTAGCCAAAATGACAATCGTTGATAGAAAATGCATAGAGACTTAAATAATGTATGCAAATAGTCACGTGACTTATTGTAGCATCTGTCATCCCGATACTTTTTTTTCTTTTCGTTTGGTATTTGTCGATATACGATTGTCATCTTGGCTAGACCCCCAGACCTCCCCTACATACGTACTTCTATGTAGGAGGGTCAAGATTCAGATGTTTGGAATATATTCGATTGGGATTTGGACCATAAGCCAGCCCTGCAATATGCCT
Source organism: Cydia pomonella (assembly GCF_033807575.1). NCBI lineage: Eukaryota > Metazoa > Arthropoda > Insecta > Lepidoptera > Tortricidae > Cydia > Cydia pomonella. The sequence goes on along the minus strand of NC_084721.1, from coordinate 13,065,968 downwards.
ACAGGTATTTAATAGGCTGGTACCTATACTCTGGCACACCCAGTTTGTGAGTAGAAAATCACGAATTTTCTATATGGGAGGAGGACAACCATTCTAACCTACATTTTTTTTAATTTGCCGGCTTTTTCTAATAACAAACTGGGTACGCCAGAGTATACACTTAGGTAGGTACAGACACCTGGCCGGGTAGGCAACGTTACATTCGTTAACGCTCCGTAGCGTATCGTAGTCATGTCTCTCTATCTCTCTTCTTTATTAATGCGACTGTGACAGTTGCGTTTCGTTCGCCACGGAGCGTGAACGATAGGCACGGCTACGCGGGCTGCAATAATAAACATACTATTCGAAGGCCGCAAAAATATGTGACACGCTGTTATGGCTCTCTACAAATAAGATCGTGTCAGATATTTTTGCGGCCTTCGTTGTGTAACGTATTATTGCAGGTGACTTACCTACAAAATTATTATAATTAAATTACGGGTCATATTTAAGCTTTATAAGGCAGAGGGAGTAGGCATATATTGAGGAAATAAATAACATGAATGTAATAATTTTACTATAAGTAGGTACTGAGATTAACAAAGTTAAATGGCGCATAAGTATGATTTCGACCACTACAGATACGACGGTTTTACTTTAGTACCAGGAGGTAGCGTGCTTGGAAATTCTAGAAGTTGTTGTTTGAGTTTTAATTTAAAAGTACAAATTATATTAAATTTTTGATAGGTGGCGGTAAGTTATTCTGCTAGCATTTTGTTGCTGAGTATTTAAAACTACCTTTGAAAACGGCAAAGTGACAGCGAGGCAGTAACAAATCTTTGCAAACCGATCTGATTCCATACAAGCTTGACCTGCTACCGCGAAATTTAAACTTATTTAACAGATACTTACTCTGGTTTAGCCGTTTTAAGTGGTGTCTACCAAATAACAGAGATGAAAGATGCAATTCTCTGCGTATAGTGACATTTTAAGAATACGTGCAGATTTCAAATATGGCGTCACGGAATATATGTCGCCCCTGATTTTGAACTTTATTTTAAACTGATAGGGTTCAATTTTGCATAATTCCCGAAACCATTATATATATATTTAATTAATCTTTATTGCACAAAAGAAAACCTTATAGTACAAAAGGCGGACTTAATGCCCTGAGGCATTCACTACCAAGTCAACCTTTAGGCAAAGCAGAGAGATTGTGGGCGGTGATACTTTAGGTACAAGCAACAACCAAAAATAATACAATTACATACCATACATACATACATACATACATACATATAAATATATTTTATTTTATTTTCTTTATTGGGGAAAAAAACAGACATAGGCAGATGATACAGAAAAGAGGATATTTGTTTTTAGGGTTCCGTAGCCAAATGGCATAAAACGGAACCCTTATAGTTTCGCCATGTCCGTCTGTCTGTCTGTCTGTTTGTCTGTCTGTCCAAGGCTTTGCTCCGTGGTCGTTAGTGCTAGAAAGCTGAAATTTGGCATGGATATATAAATCAATAAAGCCGACAAAGTCGTACAATAAAATCTAAAAAATTAATTTTTTTTAGGGTACCTCCCCTACACGTAAAGTGGGGGTGAATTTTTTTTTCGCTTCAACCCTAGAGTGTGGGGTATCGTTGGAAAGGTCTTTCAAAACTAATAGGGGCTTTCAAGAAACACTTTTTGATAAAGTGAATATATTCGGAGATAATCGTTCCGAAAGAAAAAATAAATGTGTCCCCCCCCCCTCTAACTTTTGAACCATAGGTCCAAAAAATATGAAAAAAATCGTGGAAGTAGAGTTTAAGAAAGACATTAAATGAAAACTATAGCGGACATGATCAGTTTAGCTGTTTTTGAGTTATCGCAAAAAGTTTTCCCTTCATAGTAAAAAGACTTATTTTAATTAGGTACTGATTATGCAAATTTGCCTATTTGTTTAACTCAGGTGAAAGGTACCGTTTCATCCCTTGGTTAACATTTTACTATACTTTAAGCTCCAGTTGAGCTTATTGTGACGGAAGAGTAACTACGGAACCCTACACTGAGCGTGGCCCGACATGCTCTTGGCCGGTTTTTTACATTATAAGTGCAACCTACATCCTGAGACAATTCCCACTAGGATTTATAAACTAATAATTTATAAGTGGCATTGCCTTCGGATTGAGGTATAAATTGTTAGTAAAATAGGTACTAAACTAATATTAAGTATTACACTGACGATAATATTAGTAGTTACAGTGCTGACAATTGAGTTACATAATTATATTACTTATAATATATTCATAAACAACGACAAAAAAACTTTACGTGCTTTCTATACAAGCCAAGCTATAGAGCTTAATAAGTATATGTTATTATGAATTTTTCATTCTGCTAGCAAAGAAAACACGTAAAGGTTTTTTAAATGCAAACTTGTTTTGAGCATTTTTGATGACTTATAAAGGGTTATTAAACTACCTAAGAAACGAATCACAAAATACATCTTCTTCTTCTTCTTCCTGCCCTTATCCCAGTTTAGCTGGCTAGGATAGGATAGTTATGCTAGGATAACACAAAGTACATTGTGACACTGCTTATGTTTGTATAGAACTGAAATTTCTATACAAAAATAACGTTTTTACAAAGGTCTTAAATATACATTTTTCCTGTGACAAGGAAGTCATTAAGTTAGCAACAATACCTAATTAACAATGACAATTAATCAGCCACCAGTGTTAGTTTCAGTTACAGTTATTGCTGCAGTAGTTGCTACTCTTGTTTGCAGTCTAGATTATGGAAGATTTCTGTAAATTTAATTGATTTAATCCTGCACTGGATGGAGAAGTCACCCAACGAGCTGAGGCCTCAGTCACCTGCCGCTGTAATTGCTTTTGGCACAGCGGGCTTGAACTGGCGGTAACGCAAGTGTAGAGGTTGGTGTGGAACTTTTAAATTGTTTTGAATGAGCTCCCGATATTTCGACGCAGTTGGGTGAATCAACTTTTTACCGTCACTCGTTGCCATGGTTACGATTAGTTGTCCAGGGGACAAAAGTTCATTGAAATACTGATTTTATGGTACTTAAATGTATCAAACTTGCGTTTTTGTGGTCGTTATAACCAATGTCCATAATGGGCCCCTTACTACGCATGTTAATAGAACAGCATACACCGTCTCTTCAAACAAACTGTGCCACTGTTGTCCCTTGGACAACGGGACAGGATAACAAAACAAAAAAGTTGATTCACCCAGTTACATGCATCTTGTTCACGGGTAACAAGGTAATCACGGTTTATATCCCGGTCGATTTAAGTGTAGTGAAACCAACCGCGAATCATTCAGAACTGTGACTGTCTCCCATCCTAGAGGCATAAATTTAAATCTAAAGTATATAGTAAATTTAGCACAAATCGTATGTGACGGCAATTGATATTTTAGGGACTAACAATCATAGATACGACTGCTTGTTAACCATTAGGAACCTTTCAGTACGACCCTGCTCTATCAACTGACATTGTTAATTTAAAGTGCAAAACGCTAGAGTAATGATTTACCTGTAGTGAGCTTTCCGTGTAAGAAGATAGAAATAAACTGTGTGTCACAAAAAGTAAAATTTTATTGAATGCCCTTTATTATTCCTGAATGGCGGATGGAAATAATGTTAGCAACTGCTTGTGGTAGTGAAACGGTTTTTGTGCTTTTGTCAGAGTTAAATTTTTCAAGGTAATTCTATTTGAATTTGGTAACATTGTTGTCCGCGGTTTTCCTCTAGATTTTCCCAAAGCCGGGTGAGGAAAGACAAGCATGACAACATCTATGGTCTAAATTTAAATATGACGCTTATCGTGACACTTTTACACTTTGCCACATCCAATGCGCAGAGTTATAGTCTGGAAAACCAAATTTGTCAGTAAATAAGTACATAAAAAAACATACTTACTCATCCCTTTCTCTTGGCTGCTAGTACTAGCGTAAGACAAAGTCAATATGATTCTCTCTGTCAATGTTTGAAATGAGACAGTCCCTGGCCAAACTATTGTTTAAACGGACTATACTGTACCTAGGCATCTACGTAAGTATTATTTATTCACGCCAATAGAATATGTTGCCTATTAGGCAAGATTGTATAATACTTAGGTACCTACTTCTTTATGTTGTTCATAGTTCTAAGAAATGTATTTAGCTATTATTAGATCTGCAATCTACATCATTGTTTGAGTTAACTATAAAGCAAACTGACAAATTCGAACTTACAATGCTGAAATAATATCATTTTGTTACCATTCGCCTAATGTGTTTCGCTCGCGCCAACGACATGTTATCTGTAATACATACGAACAAATGCGAGCGCAAATTGCATTGCATCTTTATTTGTATCGGAATGTAAGTTCGAAATGGCCTCATTGACGTCATTGACGTAAATACATCAGCCATCATGTGCCTTATGTCACGACTAATGATGAGACCTATAGACCGAGCGAGAGCGTAGACCGTTTTAGCTTAATCAAAAACCGGTCCCGCGTAGCCAACGTTACAATCGTTAACGCTCCGTAGCGTATCGTAGTCATCTCTCTCCATCACTTTTCTTTATTAGTGCGACTGTAAAAGTTGCGTTTCGTTCACCACGGAGCGTGAACGATAGGCACGTTGGCTACGCGGGCGGCCTAGTCGATACCGGTAGTAACCCTGCCTATGAAACCGATGGTCCGGGTTCAAGGGCATTTATTTGTATTTATGTTGCCAATTTGTGTAAGGATGTCCTATACGGTCTCCTGGAAACAGTAGCAGGACGGGAAGAAGGCACCGTCCGCTATTATTGGAACCGGATGCACATGTTGTCCACCTATTGTAGATCTAATGTAAATAGGAATTATTGATATGTTCATGATAGATTTTACATATGGAATATCTAATTTTTGAAATAAAGTAATAGTGTTGTTTCCATCTACAAATCTTAGGGCAGAATAGTATCCTAATAAATTCTTATGGATTATAAGAACATGTTAAACTACCTTTAGTGGACCTCTAATGAGCACATTATTGTAAATATTGAATTTAAAACATCTTTTAACACACGTCACGTGACCGAGGTCGAAACGACATTGAAGATTCTAATGACGTCACAACTCACGGTTTGACACTGGGCTATAACCGCGAAAATCGAAGTTCGTCATTGCGGGCATTTTTCTCTGACATTCTAATTACGTCTTAGTAAGAGTAAAAGAAAAAGATCCCCACAATATACGATTTTCGGTTTTTGCGGTAGGCCCCCCGTTGTCTGTTCCAAAGAGGAAAGTAAGTATATAGGTCTGTTCTCGCACAAAATTTAATACTCAAGCCGTAGCCATTTTGGTGGTGGGCAATTAATTGAAGCTTCGATATCTGCACTAAAACTATGTGGACCATTATGTTGTCTATAATAAATAATAATAATAATAAAAATTGACATCATAGAAATGCTAATGGACAATAAATACTATATGATATATAAAAACTCATTATTACAGAAAAGATATTTTATTCTAACAACTATGTGGACCATTATGTTGTCTATAATAAATAATAATAATAATAAAAATTGACATCATAGAAATGCTAATGGACAATAAATACTATATGATATATAAAAACTCATTATTACAGAAAAGATATTTTATTAGCTGGTTAAAAACCCACACGCACGCATACACAGCTTGCCCACCACCTAAATGGCTACGGCTTGAGTATCAAATTCTGCAATGAGAATAGCATCTATATAATTACTTTACTCTTTGGTATGTACATAGTTGTGTCAAACCGTAAACTGTGACATCATACAATTATCAAAGAGCGTTTCGGGCGCGAAGGCATGGGTAATATATTTTGTTAATTTAACATATTTAAAGCCGTTTTAGGGTAAAAGTTAAATTTTAGGGCAACGTTTGGTTAATATAGAACGTATTACAAACGTTTAAAAAAATTGGAAACAACCCTATTATAGGGCCCGTCTGTACGTTTACGGCAATCAATGTTTACATCAGCATACAAATAAATGTTTTCCCATATTTGCAAACATACATATACAGGATGATTCAGGAGACGTGAGCAGGATCAAGCCTGCATATTCAGTAAATTATCAGCAACTGTTTCGTACCAGTATTTGTGAGATTAACGTTAATTTAATTTTTACTGTTCAAAAAAAAGAGTTTTATTTTATTTACGATATTTATGGTCACCCTCTTTGTTTTATCCATAATAAGTAACAAATTGAATGACATCGGAGTGTGGTTACTTTTATAAAATCGTATCTCACTCAAGTGTGACATTTTATTTTCTTCATAATCAAAGTGCTGTCATAACGGATAAAGAGGTTTTATGTTTGTTAATTATGTGTTGTAGGGTGTCCATGATTGTAGATAATCAAGTTTGCCCTTAACAAAACGTTAAATAACAGATAAAAAGCATGATTGTTTTACTTAAATATGATGGTGAACGATTCATTAACATTTACTGATTGTGTAGGCTTAGTCCAGCTCACGTCTCATGAATCACCCTGTATATATAGGGTGTTTATTTAGTCATCTGCAATAATTTACGGGCTGAATATATAGGTCATATTTAACAACTTTTACTATGGGACCCATCCCGAAATCCCGAAAATAAAATTTACTCTCCCATAGAAAATGTCAAGTTCAGACACCCAAAATCTATAGAAAAGCTAATTTTTGTTTTCGCGATTTCGGGATTAGACCCATAGAAAAAGTTGCTTAGTTATGACCTATATATTCACTCCTTAAATTATTACAGGTGACTAAATAAACATTCTGTATAGGTATTTAATAAATACTATTTATTATGTTGATGGATGTATTGTTACTGTTACTGCACCAAGTGCGCGACGTCAGTCAAGTAACGACATGGGTCATTCATTGATTACGTAAGAACGATAAAGCGTTTAAGTTATGTTTCAGATTAAAGAAGAAATGATATCGTCTATTTCTAGTCTGCTTCTTAAACGCGCGGTTGTTTTATACGATAGCTTTGAACGCATGCGTCAACGGAATGTAGGAAGAATGACAATGCTTTTACCGCGTAAAGCAATGTATGGTCATTAGATTATCTGTAGTAAAATGGTGCGGAGTTTTTCGAAATATTTAAAGTTTACATCTTGTAAAATGAACTTTTCTCACCCACCTCTTACGTAATCCATGACCGGCCCCTAGGAGTTTGTCAAGCGTGGAGCAATTGTATTTTCAGCACACCATGCAGCTGGTAACTATATCTGATGATAAAGTTGCATTTTATCCACAAGAGTGGTAAAGTAATTAGATGTAATTTTTGAGTTGTTTACTTCATTTTGGCTGCTGGAATCAGTGTTGGCCGAACGTTAATTAAAATTGAAAATATTGAAAATTAACCATTACAAATTGAACCGTAAACTGTAACCGTCCGTTACGGTTTAACTTGTAATGCTGGAATTGACTTTTTAAGTGATGATTTTGAAAATATCTTATAAGCGTTCATTTGGATTTGATTTGTAATATTTTGCAGTTAGTATTTTCCTCGTGTTGGCGCGGTGAAAATTTTTGTGTTTCATTCGGTGGCAAAGTTTGTTTAACCCTCGTGCCTTAAAACTCTTGCAACGCTTACGATGCCTTTTCCGAACCACTCGCTACGCTTGTGGCTCAATTTGAAATCTTTCTTTTGCTCGGGGATCAATATTACCACGAGGGGTTAAACAGAAACTTTGCCCCCTTGTAAAACAAATAACTATTGTATATTGTACAGCAATAAAGTTAACTTGCATACATACGTAAATGTCCAGCTGATCATATTTAAACTGTTTTAATTATATAAATACGCAGTTTGCGAAACAAAGGTTCTGTGTAATTTGCGAAACAAAGGTTCTATGTAATTCAGACTGTGATATTTTTAGGGCTCCGTGACCAAAGTGGAACCCTAATAGTTTAATTATGTCTCTCTGTCCGTTCGTTTGTCTGTCAGTTTGCCACAACCAGTGTACTGGAAATCTATCCCTAGTAAACTCTGACTGTCGGCAGTGTTTTGCAACCATAAGGATCGTGAGGGACAGAACATACGCAATGCGACAAAATTAAAAACACGTTTTAACATTCCTGACAACATACCAAAAACAACCTATTTGATTGGGTTATAAACCATAGTAAAATTTACGGTGGGGAATAAAACAAAATGAGACTGTAATGACCAGGACAAACAATAATAGCGCTTTCTCTGCTACTCCTACTGAAAGTTCCATAAGTGCATTATGTTCGGACATCTGAGCCCTTCTGCATTTCATGTCTATATCTCATGTGTACCTCCATGTTTGCAACGAACATCAAAAATTTAAATTTTGTTATCTGCATCTCTTTCACACGAATATTGTCAGTGAGTAGGGCTGCCAGATCGTATAATTCGATACGAATTTCGTATAATCGGACTGATTATCGTATCTATTATGTATATGTAGTCGTTCGGTATAATTGGATACGAAAAAACGCGAATGGTTATTTCGCATTTCTATTTCAGCACGGGATTAACAGAGACGTATTGCCAACTTGAGAATACGATACGGTGACGGTTTGTGTGGTTTTTCTCTTTAGACTCACCATTTATCGGTTTGGTGTTCTATATGATGGGTGTTTGTGAGACGTGTTTTACTTTTTTATGCTGTGCTTCAGCGCTACTTATGTCGCGCCTTCTATACCCACCTTGTGTAACACAAGTGCCTGAATCCAAACGGGTATAAATTCGCTTGGGCAACAAAATATATATCACATCATCAATACATATAATACCATGCCACATGAGAGTAGGAGAAGGGGGTCACCTTCGACCACACTGTTACATGTACAGTACATTTACTTCAGAGTTGGCATCGCACGCATCAATATGAGAGTCTAGTCTACTGGCCTATCCAGAGTGACTCATCCGTACGATCGGTTCGCCTCCAGACTAGGTACTACCGACTAGTACCCTGGTGTCCTACACACCACCTGGACGTGGGGGCGATGCCCCCACGGGGTCCTCCATAAGCCTGCCCCCTAGACCCGGCCCTTGTACTCCAACTCATAACCGACCGTACTACATGCTTTGCCTGTGTGCTTCCGGTACACACTCCATGAAGCTACGGGCTTCCCTGTCCAATGTCCTTGTTGTCTAGGTACATACACCTCAAGATTGGACTACTCCTTAGTGAAACTACGTTAACCAAGGACCGTTGGTCAACCCCCTTGTTCCACTCCCATGCAGCTAGGATGTCGATTATATAAGCGTAAATATGTGTATAAACACTCACCAGGGCAGGCTCCCGTTACCGCGTGGAGGCACACCGAGTACTTAATTTCTCAGCACACCCAGCGCCATTCCACGCCTCATGCACGTACCTTCATTTTGTTCTTCCCAATGGCGCCATCGTGCTTTTTCCGCCATCGGAACTGTCATCCGAGCAGTCAGTGTTGCCACATGACAAAGTAGTAACCTAGTTGATACCACTTACCAACTTACATCGCGCTTGGCGCGACACTCCCCAGAACAAGGAAGGTTACTGTAGCAAGGCAAGCAGGTGTCGCGTCCACTCCAGGATTTTATCCCTGGCGCGAATGGCTGCGATCCGCTTGATTCTGCCAACGCCTCTTTCTTCTGGCTGCTCCTCTGGTGGTGGGACTTCATTGTTACGGGTCATGTCACATCCAGCCAGAGTATCCACGTCGACATCCGGCCGTTCATCAAGTGCAGGTGTATGAGGATTTGAACTGTTTGGAGCCTCCAACTCCCCGCTGTCCTCTTGCATCTCAGTCGAGTCTGCCGCTACCGGTTCTACCACAGGCGTCTCGTCATCTACCTCCAGCGGGTAGAGATGGCCAATGGAACGTGTCAAGGAAGAATCGTCAACCTTGACCCTCGCTACTCTACATTCACCATCACTTCCCCTGATCAGCTCGTGGATCTTCCCCACTTTCCAGAGGTTTCTGTTCTTGAGGTCCGATTTAACCTGTACAAGGTCGCCTACTTGTGGTGATCGATGAGATTTAACTCTAGGCTGCTTGGGAGAGTTGTTGTACCTTTCTCTCAGGCTAGCAAGATACTGCTTGACGAACATCCTCTTAAATTCTTCTAGGATATTGCATCCTCTCTTCCAGCTCTCAAACAGGTCGCTCTTCGTAGCAGTGTTACAAGTCGGAATATCCACGGCAGATGGTCTCATGGTCAAACATTGTCCTAGGCTTATGAAATCTGCCGGGCAGAGGACATGTTCCACTTCTGTACCAACTCTTGCCAGTGGTCTTGAATTCAGTACTGTTTCCACTTCCTTTATCACTGTCAGTAGTCTGGTATCATTGAGAAGGTGTTTTTCTAGGGTTCTTTTAAGGCAATGCTTCACCAAGGCCACTAGCCGCTCGTAAAACCCTCCATGCCACGGTGCTAGTTGACATATGAATTTCCACTGGATGTCATTCTTAATGCAGTATGGCTGTTGTACCATTTCAGCGACTAACTTAAAACAAGTCGCATTATCCGAGTACATTCGTTGTGGCTTGTTTCTAGCAGCTATAAATCGTCGCAAGGCTAGGAGACATTCTTCTGCCGAAAGGTCCTTCACGATTTCAAGATGTATCGCTCTTACTGTCAAACACGTGAATAAGGCTACCCATCGTTTCTCTTTACCAGTCTGGGTACTCACAAATAGCGGTCCCAGATAGTCAACACCAGTGAAAGTGAAGGGTCTGCTATAATTTACTCGTTCTGGAGGCAGCGCCGGTGTGGCTGGTAAACGATACGGACCGCCGCCGTGTTTTACACACTGGGTACATCGCTTTAACACCTTCATTACCTGGGCTTTCCCTTGGGGTATCCAATACCGTTCCCTGATGTTACTCAGTGTGTGTGGAGCACCGACGTGGTAGTTACTCTCATGCGTCTCCTTTATGATTCTGTCAGTGAACTCGGAATTTTTTGGTAGTAGTATCGGATACTTCATGTCATAGCTCCAGGTGGTGTTCGCCATACGCCCACGGCACCTAAGAAAGCCGTCTACATCAACAAAGAGATCTAAGTTTCGTGCTAAATGTGTTCTTTTGCCATTTAGTTCTTCTTGGAAGTGCTTCCTTTGTAGATCTTTTATCTCGGACACTATTTTGGCCACAATGGTCTGCTGCTGGATACCTCCTTCATCGGCAGGATTGTCGAGTTCCATGCTTCCATCAGTAGGATATTCACCACTCTCTGTAGGTATGCTCGAATCCTGGGTTTCCATTGGTTCAACGGGATCACTGGGACTTCCTTGCTCGGGGGTCTTACTCTGGTCTGCAACCTCACCAATGGATACTTCGTGTGTCAGCTCACCTGGGTTGTCACCCAGGACCTCCCCAACAGACAGAAGGTTCTGATGTGCCTCGTAGAGTCTATTTTGGGGCCAGCAGGATTCTTTATTAACGAGAAACTCTGGTCCGTTAAACCAAAGTTGCCTTTTCTCTTCAAACAGTTCTGGACGCGTAGCAATATCAGCAGGATTTGCTTTTGTGTGAACGTAGAACATCTCTGTGTTAGGGTGGTCACGCTTGATTTCGTTCACTCTGTTGGCGACAAAGGGTGGAAGCAGTTTGTTTGACCTCATCCAACTAAGTACAACCAAACTATCTGACCACAAATATTCTTTCTCAATATCAAGATCAAGTTGGTTCCTTACGTATTTCAGGAGTCTGCTTCCTATCAGAAATCCTAGTAGTTCCAATTTAGGAATTTTTAATTCGTCTTTGTCTTTGGTCTGTGACACGTGCGATTTTGCCATCAACAGAGAGACTGATTTTCCTTGTCCGTCTTCAATCACTTTAAGGTAGATAACGGCAGCATAAGCGTCTTTGGAAGCATCTGTGAAACAGTGCAAGTGGTACTTAAGGTCACTCCTTGAGACATCTGTACCAAGGTACCTAGGCACCTCTGTGTCCACTATGGATTTCAGACCTTCCATGACAATTTTCACAGACTGTGTCAACTCCATAGGTAGTTCTGTATCCCATTTACATTTCTTTTCACAGATATCCTGGAAGATCAGCTTCATTGACAACATGAGTGGGCATACAAAGCCACAGGGGTCATACACACGTGCTAGAGCCCGAAGAACTTTTCTCTTTGTGTTTATCGGAGGATCTGTGCTGAAGTGGTCCTCAGTCAAATTCAGTTTCAGCGTATCTTCTTCGACATTCCACATAAGTCCAAGCACTTTGACCAGTCCATGTTTGACTGACCTATGATGTTCTGGTATCATATCCATGAAGCTCTGATTGTTTGATATCCAGTCCCTCATATTCATAGACAGTTGTTCAAACACCGTTCTTGCTTGGTCATAGATCTGCTTAGCCTCCTGCAAGGTATCGGCTCCAGTCACTAGGTTATCCACATAGCACTTGTCAGCGACTTGTTTCAGCAAGGCCTTGTTTGACTGGCTTATGTAGTGTCGGATCGTTGCTGTCAGTAAGAATGGACTAGCAACAACTCCAAAAGGTACTCTGCAGAACCTCAGATACAGTAGGTTATCCTCCGTCACTTCCTTGGTCGTGTCCTTTAACCAGAGGAACCTTGTGACATCGCGATCATCCTCTTGAAGTGCTACTTGTAGGAACGCCTTCTCTACATCAGCCAGTATGCCATACTTCTTTGTTCGGAACTTCAAAAGTAATGCAGTTAGGTCTTCTAACATAGAAGGTCCGCTGTAAAGGCACTCATTGAGGCTTTTCTGTCCAGTACTTTTGGCACTAGCGTCGTATACTATCCTCCCCTTGGCGCCATCTTGTTTCACGATATGGTGGGCGAGGTAGTGAATTGGGTGGTCTCCGTTCAATTCTGACCCTCTCGTAACGACTTCTATAATTCCTAGATCCAGTTGTTCCCTCAAGATCGAGTCGTACTCCTTAATTAACTGCAAGTCCAGTCTCTTCACGTTACTCTTCAATCGACCTAAGGCCAATCCAAAATTTGATGGCAATTCTGGTGGGTACTCAATCCAGGGCCATTTTACTAAGTACCGGCCTTCCTGATATTGCACAGTCTCATTGAAGTGACGAACTGCTTCTTCTTGTCTCGTAGCCTTTGGTGAGTCTGTGATCCCTAGGTTCTCTAATGACCATAAGAACCTTACATCTATGTTTCTTAAAGGCAGATCTGGCTCACTGAAATACGGACAGCTAGGAGTGTGACACTGACAATATGTGACCACTGAGAGGGCCTCACTTCTTTCTTCAGATGTAAGCTTCCCTGTAGGCACCCATCCAAAATCAGTATCCAATAACCAAAAATCTTCCGACACCTGGATCTTTCTTTCTCTGAGGATAGCGCCAAAGAAATCATTTCCGATGAGTACATCTACAACCTCTCCAACTGTCTCATCATCAGCAACAATATCGACTCCAGGATACTTGAAGGATGTCACCGGAACTCTGTCTGTGATTCTTGGTACGACGTTCACCGTAAACTGCTTGGTGACATTGCGTTTCGTCAGGATGTTGACTGTTGTTGAGGGGGTCGATGTCTCCCGAGGTTCAGAAGCTCCGAAGGTGAATATGAGTAGCAGGTCTTCCTGGAGGGTAGGCAGGCCTAACTTTTTTGCAGCTGCTAGAGTAATGTAACTCCGCTGACTACCGCAGTCTAAGAAGATTCTGCCTTTGCTACTTTTCTTAGTTAGAGGATTTTGAAGAGTTGCCACTGCGGTCATCTGAGGCCGGATTGGGACAGAATATGAGCAGGTGGTCTCCTTTACAGCGGAAGCAAGCAATCTTGCGCTTGCAGGATGATGTTGTATGATTGCGTCGAAGGCAGTGTAGACACCTTCCTGTCACTTGCTTCTGACGAGCTTCAACTGTACTGTATTTTCGACAGTCCCTGCTAGCATGTCCTTTCAGATTGCAAAACAAGCATGCCCTTTTTGGTCGCTTTGAAGGTGGTGCACCTGCACCAGCATTTCCCGCATGTTTCCGCTTCCGGCTACTCAAAGACCTTACCTCTGTACGGACTTGCAGTGCCTCAGTTGTGCTACTACCAGGCACGGCAATGGTCTCTGGAGTTGGTACTACTGTAGCTGCTGACTTCTCCATTGCCGTGATTATGCGGTCTAAATTATTTCTGATGGCCTTCAAGTCAGTACCTTCACCTATGAGGTGGTGCTCATGGATCACCCTTTCTGGGAACTTTGATAATACCAGCGCTCTTAAATGGTTGCCTCCAACTGGTTCCCCGAGCTTCTCCAACACCCTGAGATTTCGCTCAACACTATCCAGAACACTCCGGCAGCTGGTACTAGTATGGTCTGCCTTTTGAAGTTGGTTGAGTGCTGTATAATGTGCGTCTATTAAAGTGTCAGTTGACCCATAACGTTGCTTCAAAGTATCCACTGCAACCGAGTAGTTGGCGTTGGTAGCTGCCATTCCTGAAACCGTTTCAAGAGCTGCACCTTTTAGGCAGCTCAGGAGGTACATAAGTTTCTCTGATTCCTGTAACTGTCTCTGGTCTACATTGGCAGCAAATCGGTCCCAAAATTCGCACCATTTCAGCTTATCGCCGGAGAATAATTTCATGCATAATAACGTCAATAATTTAATGCATAATAAGCAGTTTGGTTTTACACGGGGTCGCTCGACAACCGATGCTGGTGTTGAGCTAATTAAGCATATCTTCGATGCCTGGGAGGAGTCACGAGATGCTATAGGTATCTTCTGTGATTTGTCTAAGGCCTTCGACTGCGTTTGTCATGAAACATTAATCAGGAAACTACACTATTATGGAGTTAGAGTAGCGGCACTGGATTTACTTAAGTCCTACTTAAATGGTAGAATACAAAGGGTCGATGTGAATGGACAGCGATCACCGGGGTCATTGGTCTCTATGGGTGTACCACAGGGGTCAATATTGGGACCTTTCCTGTTCCTTATCTACATAAATGACTTGCCATTCCTTGTAAAGACCCACCATGATATAGTATTGTTTGCAGACGACACTTCACTTATTTTCAAAGTCAAACGACAGCAACAAGCTAACAATGATGTAAACGATGCTATTTCTAAAGTAGTAAATTGGTTCAATGTTAATAATTTATTGTTAAATGAGAATAAGACTAAATGTATTAAGTTTGTCACTAGTAATGTAAGGCATGTACAAACAAGTGTCATTGTGAAGGATGAGGAATTGGAATTAGTTGATAGTACAGTTTTTCTTGGTATAACTTTAGATTCTAAACTCCAGTGGGGTCCCCATATTGCTACTCTTTCGAATAGACTGAGTTCTGCAGCTTTTGCAGTAAGCAAAATCCGTCAGTTAACTGATGTCAAAACAGCTCGATTAGTATATTTTAGTTACTTCCATAGCATTATGTCATATGGTATTTTACTGTGGGGTGGTGCTTCAGAGATAAATACCATTTTTGTTCTGCAGAAGAGGGCTATTCGAGCAATATATAAAATGAACCATAGAGACTCACTGAGAGATAAATTTAAGGAAATTGACATCATGACAGTGCACTGTCAATACATTTATGAGAATATTCTGTATGTGCATAAAAATATTGCCGATTTTAAGAAAAATTGTGACATTCATAATATTAATACTAGAAATAAACATAAGCTCGCCGTGCCCTTCACTCGGCTCCATAAAATTAAAAAATCATTCATGGGTAATTGTGTGAGATTTTATAATAAACTTCCAAACCATATTACTGAGTTACCAATTAATAAATTTAAGAATCATGTAAAGCGTAAACTTATTTCTAAAGCTTATTATACCACACAAGACTACATGAATGATAAAACAACGTGGGATTAATTGTGATTCGAAATGATTAATTATTTATTATATTTGAATAATGATGATGAAATGGATATTCCAATGCATGTATTTCCTTTGTTGTTTTTATTATATTTGTTTGACATTTAGAATTTATTCTAGAAACAATCTAGACTAGTATTTTTTATACATTTTTTTTTGTATGACTGTATTTTGTGAAAGTTTTAGTATTAAATTTGATCTATGAATTATATTCATTAGTATTATATATGGAATAATATTTACAACATCAATAAATTGCTCTGATAGATTAAGATAATTATATGTAATACTGTCTTACTATTCATAAGTGCTTGTTGCTAGGCCTACATGAATAAAGTATATTTGAATTGAATTGAATTGAATTGAGAAGGTTGGCAGGCTCAACTCGGGTAGCTTTGACTTATTGACAGCTCCACTTCGCCTCTTGTTAATCTGCCATGCAATTTCCAGTTCTGTCAATATATCTTCGGCCTTGAGTTGATCCTGTGTCATGCTAACCACGTCTGCATCCGGCACCACACTTAAATATTGAAATATCTCCTTCTCAAAGGTCCCCAAGCACTGTTTCAATTTTAGGTGGAGTGCCGTGAACTTGTCTTCACTGACAACTCCGTCTGCTTGCAATTGCTCCCAGAGGGCCTGAGAGTCCGCAGTCACCGTTAGTAACTTTTCATGGCGCAGCTTAACCCGACTGTATAAACTTGCCATGATGCCAGCTGAAAATAATTAACACAGTTAGTTAGCCTACACTCGTTTGGCGTATAAATAACCATTATGGCGATATCGTGGCTACTCAACGCCAGAATTCTACAAAATACTATGTAATTCAAAAATGTAGGTAGTATTCGTCTTGGCGGAGGCACTACCGTGCTTCCCATTACTTTCTTCAGCCTAATGTTGTTTTTTCCAGTGATTTCATGTCGAATGTTCCCAACAAATAACATACATCTTTACGTATTCATGGTTTAAACTCACCCAGGAAACCGTGCTGCCGTACAAGTAAACAACTTATTCTTTTTTTTCGTTCCGGGCGGTGGAATGAACACGCGTATGCTACGTCTCACAAAACACGTCTCGAACCGGTCAGGTACATTCCCTGCTTCTTGGTGCAGCTGTAATGTACACAGAATACCAAAATGACCACATTTTACAAAACGACCTAACATATTTGTTGATAATTCTAAGATAAACTTTGTCGCCGAGAGGCCGACGGCGCCATGGCGGCTTAACCAACTACATTACAACTTATTCGTACCTGCAATTGTGCTGCAACTCGCTTTGGAAATGATTCCCTGTACCAGAACTGAGACCGCAATCCCCACAACACTGTGATTTATCAACTGCCTAATACACTTAATGATAAGCTTAAGCAAGAAACTTGAAGACGCCACTCGCTCAAGTCGCTCGAGTAACTTTGAATACCGCGAAATTTCTGTTTTTTCCTCGTTGTTTTTTTCTCTTGACGTTGGGTCTTGCTAGGATTGCCAGTGCGCAGTGGTGCGTTCCGATTTTCATTCATGTCTGGAAGATTGTTTGACTTATCGGTAAATTTACCAAATAGTAAATCTAATTAAACGCGAATAAGAAATATATATTATCATAAGTAATCTATTGAATAAAAGGTAATTTATAGTTACCCTTCATCTGACATTCTATACCACGCTCGTTCGTTTATCACTAAAAATAAAGTGATGAAATCTGAACGTACGCTTAAGGACATAGATAAGGTAAAAAAGGAACAATTATCTAATACCATCTATATAAAAGGTATGATAGCCAACATAACAAAAATACCTTATGAATATATCTTAAAATAATAATTACACAACAACGATCGAGTGTATAATCATAACAGTTAGGTAATATTTTAATGTAGCCCAATACTTAATCTAGCCTAGGGTGCACCCTTTTACCACAAAAACGAAACAAAGGTTAAATTAGTATTACGGGATTGAAACAACATTCCGTTTTAATTCTTTAATAAACTCGTCGCATGCTGTGAAAGTAATAATAATTAATTTCGTACGTATTTTCAAAAGAAAATACGCCAACCGGGTACCTTGAGCTCAAACAATTCAAAACTTAATTTGACAATCTCCGCTACAAGGCCCTTCAAAGTGATCTACAGATGGAATAGCCAAACTTAATCTGGCTTCCCATCATCTAAAATCTCAGATCATCTCCACCAATTTTGTCGCGCCTTCTATACCCACCTTGTGTAACACAAGTGCCTGAATCCAAACGGGTATAAATTCGCTTGGGCAACAAAATATATATCACATCATCAATACATATAATACCATGCCACATGAGAGTAGGAGAAGGGGGTCACCTTCGACCACACTGTTACATGTACAGTACATTTACTTCAGAGTTGGCATCGCACGCATCAATATGAGAGTCTAGTCTACTGGCCTATCCAGAGTGACTCATCCGTACGATCGGTTCGCCTCCAGACTAGGTACTACCGACTAGTACCCTGGTGTCCTACACACCACCTGGACGTGGGGGCGATGCCCCCACGGGGTCCTCCATAAGCCTGCCCCCTAGACCCGGCCCTTGTACTCCAACTCATAACCGACCGTACTACATGCTTTGCCTGTGTGCTTCCGGTACACACTCCATGAAGCTACGGGCTTCCCTGTCCAATGTCCTTGTTGTCTAGGTACATACACCTCAAGATTGGACTACTCCTTAGTGAAACTACGTTAACCAAGGACCGTTGGTCAACCCCCTTGTTCCACTCCCATGCAGCTAGGATGTCGATTATATAAGCGTAAATATGTGTATAAACACTCACCAGGGCAGGCTCCCGTTACCGCGTGGAGGCACACCGAGTACTTAATTTCTCAGCACACCCAGCGCCATTCCACGCCTCATGCACGTACCTTCATTTTGTTCTTCCCAATGGCGCCATCGTGCTTTTTCCGCCATCGGAACTGTCATCCGAGCAGTCAGTGTTGCCACATGACAAAGTAGTAACCTAGTTGATACCACTTACCAACTTACATCGCGCTTGGCGCGACAACTTATTAGGGGATTTTAGTTACTACTTGCTAAATACAAGTCGGTTTTTGAAGTAAGTAATAAAAAAATCGGGTATAATCATTTTCGTATAATTTTTGACGTTGGACTGTATAATCAAGATTTATGTACTGGCAGCCCTTCAGTGTCATAGAGAAAACAACATTTAAATTACGAGTTGGGCCAGGCCCGTTTATCTTCTAACCCAAAACCCACCTCAAACCAGGGCTATAACCGCGAAAATCGAAGTTCGTCAATTGCGGGCATTTTTCTCTGTCACTCTAATTACGTCTTAGTGAGAGCAAAAGAGAAAGATCCCCGCAATTTGCGAATGTCGATTTTCGCGGTAGGCCCCCAGGATCATAATTTATTTACACTTGTAGAATACACTGGTGTTTTTTTACACTGTTTGTACAACTGTGAACATTTGTGGATACAGAACGTGACGGTATAAAAGGTTGACTAGGTACAACCAATGTCTTTTATTGTCGATTGAACGTCGTCCGACATAGTTAAATAATGTCCCCGCTATATTTTGTGCTATTCGCAACTTTGCTAGCAAGAGTTGCCTATACTTCGGTAAGTAAAAATAAAAATAAATAATATAGTATCAAGACTCCGTCTTAGAGAGACCCCACACTAACGGCTTAAGAGCATCGGCCTCTAGTCAGCTCTACGGAAAATGGCGTCGCTGCGCAGTTGCACCAACGTTGCGTCGAGCAGCAGCCATAGAGTTGGCTAGACTTTTATAGTAGGTAAAAATGAGTTCATTTGGTCCGATTGGTAGGATGAAACGGAATCACAAATCCTTGTAGTCCGATTAATCGAACTAATAGGAAAATAGTCCGTTAGGACAAGGCAGTATTTTGAATTCTTAATCGTTGTGTCCGAATTTGGGGGCCTACCGCAAAAACCGAAATTCGCAAATTGCGGGGATCTTTCTCTTTTACCCTCACCAAGACTTATTACAAAGAAAAATTCCCGCAATTGACGAACTTCGATTTTCGCGGTTATAGCCCTGGTTTGAGTTGGGTTTCGGGTTAGAAGATAAACGGGCCTGGCCCAAATCGGGTCCGAGTGTGGTCCGATATTAATTTAGACACCGATCTGGGTTGGTTTTGTCTACATTAACATGTAGTTTAGGAATAATCATTTCCGCTACACAATGTGGGTCCATTTGAATTATGAGCAGAACGCAAATATACATGGTGGCCAAAAAATATGTGCATTCCCGTTGCCAGGGTGGTTTTGGGATTATACTGAGCAACTTTTACTATGGGACCAACCCCGAAATCGCGAAAATAATTTTCACCCTCCCATAGAAAATGGTTCAGCTAAAATGTATGAAAAAGCCAGATTTTTATTTTCACGTTTTGAACACATTTTAAAACATATTAAAAACCGTGGAGGACTATCGTGAATTTATTTTGTTACCTTTACTTCCGACGTTTCGACGCACGCTTGGCTGGTCGTGGTCGCGGACACCTGATGTCCCGGCAAAATGTCAACACAGAGATTTGTATAACTACCCGACGAACACACGCACTACATGTATGGTGGGTGGTTTGAAATTGTGATGCCTACCCCAAACTTTTTTAGACTTTTCGTCGGGTAGTTACACAAATCTCTGTTTTGACATTTTGTTGCGACATCAGTACCCCTAGTGTAAATTTATTCGATAGCGTAACGTGACGTACGCGTTTGCGTTAAGTCTAATTTTGTATGGGATTTTGAGTTTCCAAAACGTCCCGCTTGGCGCGCTGTTTCTAAATCCCATACAAAATGAGACTTAATGCAAACTCGGACGTCACTTTTCGATTTTGAATAAATTTACACTAGGGGCTCAGTTATCCGCGACCACGACCAGTGAAACCTGCGTGGAACCGTCGGAAATAAAGGTAACAGAATAAATTAACGATAGACCAGGGCGGCTACCGGGAAAATCGAAATTCGTCAATTGCGGGCATTTTTCTCTGTCACTCTAATTACGTCTTAGTGAGAGTAAAAGAGAAAGATCCCCGCAATTTGCGAATTTCGGTTTTCGCGGTAGGCCCCCCGGTTTTTAAAATGGTATAAAGTATACATTTTTATTCCACACCCGTTTGAAAGTTGTATTTATCTTCTAAAATGCAAAGTAATTTGATGCCCATTTTGAGATGTTTCTTTACGTTATTATAGGTGATTTTAAATGATAAATATAGAATATCAGTAAGATTTTTCACTAGTTCGGTTTTCAATATTAGCACCTAAACAATAACCTTACTTCGTTGTTAAACCAATACCTGTTTGTCCATGTATTTCAGGAGCTAAGTAGAGTGAAGCGACAAGTCCCTGGCGGTGTAGCATTGCAAGACCCTAATGACCCAAAATACAAGGAATTGGCGCAAGAATCGTTTGAAAAGTACCGCGTGACTAACCCAGGCGGCCAAATAGATGTCAAAGACCTCAAAGTAACCAGAGTGACCAGACAAGTTGTTGCTGGTTACAAGACGATTATTGATTTCACTGTAACCCCTACTAATGGTGAAGTTATTACGTGTCATTCTGTGATTGTAGAACAGGCGTGGTTAAAAAAGAAAGATATTGACGTAGATTGCAATATTAATCAACCAAACAGTAGTATTGATGGTGATCTAGAAGAAAAAGATCCTGATGATGAACAACAAACGTGTGATTTGGATGATCAGTAAGGGTCCATTTTGTACCGGTTTGAAGAAGAATTAAGAAATGCGAATCATGGTTTCATGTTTTTATTACATTACAGAACTTATTTTTCAAATAAATGGTAAAACATGTTACTGCGTATTTTTTCCTAGTCCACTTACATTATCAGAGCCGACATTGTATAACCAAAAATCGTTTGCTTCTCTATGGAGGTTATCACACTGGATGCGATTCGCACGTCGCTCCGATGTGCGAGCTGGATGTCGCCATAATACGAGCATAGCGTTGTCTCGCTCAAACATCGGAGCGACGTGCGAATCGCACCCAGTGTGATGACCGCCTAAAGCTAGAATATGCAAGTGAGATAGGGAGGAAGATAACGATTTTGGACTTTTCCATGTTAGCGGTAGGCCCAGCAGCAGCGGTGGCAGGCGGTAGGTCTTTAAATCCAAGCACCTCTTAAGCCGAGTACTCAGAGCATACGGGGAGTTATGCATTGGACAATCAGCTACAGAGATATCTCACACCCTCTGCGTACAAAATCATTTGTGTCCACGCTTGACTGTATCATTGTACAAGCCAAAAGGGTACCTATTTGGACTATATACCTGTCAGTAACTAAGTTCTTTGACAACACATGGAAGTATTTACTCAAATATTCTCAGGTCATCTCACAAACGAAAATGATGCAGTTACATTTGGTCAAATATAGATCGTGTCATTCACAAAGACGCGTGCCTTGACTTGTTACAGCAGCAAGTACTCGACGTTAGTCAGGACACGGGTCATTCAATGATAAAGTAATAAGAACGATAAATCGGTCGATTAAAGATTCAGGTTAAGGAAGACATACTCGTAATAGATGTATTTCATTCATGCCCAATTGACTTTGACATTTATTCTTAAACATTCATCATCATATTCATCATATATAGTGCCTACAATACAAAAATATAGTAAAATATTACAGTGCTCGGTGATAAATATCGCACATCATCGGTCTTTAGAAAGATAATATGGGAGAAAACGAGAGAGAAAGAGTCAACGCTCTAAGAAGCCGAAAATCCGATGACACTTAAGACTTCTTAGACTCCCCATCCCTCTTCATATGTAAGATGCTGGAAAGATGCACTCTTGGTCAGACGTCATATGAGCTGCCCCCGCTAGCCCATCAGCTGGTGACGCCCTTAAGCATTGAGGCTTCTACCTACAGGCCTTGCAACAAATGGCATGCGATTGGAGATAACTGCTGGCCACAAACTATATAGAGATACTACGTTGGCTAAGTAGGCGCAACGAATTCAATCGATCGATTATTGCCCATCCTGGGCTATATTGCGGACAGGTTCGACTGTCCGTACTTGAGGCACTGCTGTGAGATGCATGTTTCCTGCAGCCCATATTATGTGTAATTTATTAATTATTTACTAACATTAGAGATAATAAGTAATATTGTATACTAACAAATTATATGGGTCATGTTACACGAATTAAATAAATGAAATTTGAAATTGGTGCATTTGGTCAGGCCATTACTCGCCCCCACTCCAGTTGGCCCGAGTTCTTCATGGTACTAAAGTTAGACCAAGATAAGTCTGCATCGAATTTGCTAACACAAAGCGTAGAAGCGTAGATCTTAAACGTCAGATGTCTATGAAATTATGACTATCCCGTATATTAACACTTCCACGCTCTATGCTTTCAAACTCGCTGCAGACTTATCCTGGTCCGATTATAACTCTGCAACAATTTTTATAGCACAGACTGTGCAATTGTTAGTTTAAACTTAAAACTAAGAAATTTCACAGGAGTCCGGGCTAGCTCACATTCAGTTTCATATTATGAGTATCATAATAAGTACTCAGCCGAATGGTGCAGTCAACTAATTCATTTCCATTATGGATGCCCATTATCGAGCCCAACATTATCATGGCTGTATATTATTCACTCAAGTGACATGATTGGCTCAACTTGTATGTTGACATTGTTGACAGCCTTGACAGCATAGGTTGACAGTGACTCAAGTAACCAGCGTTGCCAGATCGTCCTAAAAGGGACGGTTTTCCGTCCTTTTTAATGCCACACCGTCCCTTTCCCGCCCCTTCCAAGCTACCGTCCCTTTTGGGCATCGAGTGCCTAAAATAATTAATTTCAAAGTGACGAACGACAATTTACTTTGCTACATGGTCGATAAATATCTTCCATCCACGGCGAATATCGAATGTGTAGCATTCGCTTATATATAATTTTATAAAGCTTCATATCTCACTTTGTAATAGCCTATAGTGTTTGACAGGTGTACCAACATCAGAAATGTAACTTACGTAACAAAAATAGTTTCCGCGTTTGTATCTAATCTACTACTCGCCTTAGTTTAGTTTTAGTTTGTTTTGTTGTAGCCATTATCTGTGGTAACGTCGAGGACTGGGGGCCTACCGGGAAAATCGAAATTCGCAAATTGCGGGGATCTTTCTCTATTACTCTCACTAAGACGTAATTAGAGTGACAGAGAAAAATGCCCGCAATTGACGAACTTCGATTTTTGCGGTAGGCCTCCTGAAAGCGACTAGCGAGAGTCAGAGAAACACTGTAATCAAGGTAAAGTTGAAAGTTTTCCAAAATTATTTTGTTTTAAAGCGTTCATTCAGTTGAAAGTATAGAAACTCATACAACCATTTGATCGGTCGGTCAAAGAAACGGCAAACTTTGGTAACGTGGTGAATCCTATTGTATTTGTGTAAGTATTAAATTAAATAATTGTCTATTTTTTCGTAATTATTTGGGTACAACTGCTATAGTTTCATTATGTAGTTTGCATTGGGAATATAGACTTTTAGTCTTACAGGGGAGATGATAATCTCTGACATTATCTCAGAAGAACATATCTAGATTATTTTGCGAGAGAAAACAAAGTTAACTAACAGTATCTGAATCAAATACATAGCCCAAATAGCGACGTCGCTAGGTTCGACGGTACGTTTATAAAATGAATAAGTAAATGTGCCAGTTTATATTTTTTTCTCAGATTTCGATTGATATGAAAATTGGTAGGTTCAGGCTTTCCCTTCTGATCAGAATAAACACGAAATCTTTATTATGGACAAAAGATATGTATGTAATTTTCCCTTTATTTACGGAAATTCTATACGTTTTCGCTAGAATATTTTTGAGGACACGAACTCTATATATCCAAAAACTTAAATCAAAATCTGAAAAGAATGAGAAAAAAAACGAAAACACCATTAAATATGGTCTATATTTAATGTTGTTTTCATTTTTTTATGTAAATGTATGAAGAAATAAATAGGTAATATGAAATAATTTGTTTTGCTCTGCCCATGAATCTAGTATTAAGTATGGATTGGGCATGAGTGGTGGGAAGAACTGACAGAACGGATAGTCTTATGTATTTTTCAGTAGGAGTAGCGAAAAAGCGATATTATTGTTTGTCCTTGTCACAGTCTCACAATTTTTTAAATTCCCCACCTTAAATTGAGCAAGATGATTGGTCGGATTATTTGTTGCCCACCATATCCGACCAATCATCTTGCTGTGTTGCATATGTTCTGTCCCTCATGGACGCACGCGTATCACATCTGTAGGATCCTACCATCTATGGCTCTGCACATCTACAAATGCATAACATCATAAGTATCACATATTAACACACATACACATACATATTCAGTAATACACATTTGTTTTAAACATATATTGAGATACACTAACTATGATAAAATATTCCAAGTTCGTTTTCGTCCCATTGTCATAAAAACCGTCCCTTTTCAGATTACACACCGTCCGAAATTGGCATGAAATTGGAGACATGCGCTGGCAACACTGCAAGTAACGAGCTTTGGTAATGAGTGGAGTGTTATCTATTATGCTTAGTATGTTATTAGTCACTACTAAGTAATTATTCAATTCTTCTATTGTATTTTATAAACAGTGGTTAGTCGACGGCCGCGTTGCCAATGCTCTTGTTAAATTAAAAAAAAAGTGACGACAGTGACTCACATCACTCTTTGCAGTAACGTAAATCGCAAAACGCTGGGTACCTACTACTTTAGTAACAAATTAATTCATTGCAGGTCAATTAAATAGGTACAGTATCATTGGACTAAGTTAATAATTGATTATACTAACTTCTATCTGTATCGAATCGGAATGATGTAAAAAAAAAATTGTGTCTGTAAATGTAAACACTTATGTACGCCCCCATTGTTATTGTCAATTGTTTTGATTTAAATGTATTCGGTTGTCAATAGATATTGATTTTGCGAGAATAGTCTCACCAGTTTCGCCAAGCCACCATAGGTATGCACTATGGGTAAATGTAGAAATTCATTAAAATAAATACATACTATCTTGTATTTCAGGAACGGGATAAAAAAGCAAAGCAGAATGAACCTACCAGGGGGTCAAGCAGAAAAAGACCCAAATGACCCAAAGTACATGCAATTGGCTCAAGAGTCATTTACCAAATATTGTGAGACAAATCCAGGTGGACCAATTGATGTGAAAGAAATCAAAGTCACCAAAGTAACTCATCAGGTAGTTGCTGGTTCCATGACACGGATTACATTCACGGTAGAACCTGCCAATGGTGATATATTTACGTGCTATGCTAAAATTTGGGAACAGCCGTGGCTTGATAAGAAGGAAATTGAAGTAAAATGTGAACCAGACGACTAGTGATCTGGAAAGTGCAAATTGTATTATGGCCATTATAAATCAAGGAATGTCAATATTTGTTAAAATATATATTTTTGTTCTGGAATTTATTTTTGATGTGTATATATTGTTAAAAATTTAATAAAAGAAAGTTGAGTATAAAATGTAGTTTTTGTTCAGGGGCAAAACAATCTTTATCCTTGTTCCCCCCTAAATGGAGTGTGTGTGTATTGTCTAACCTTAATATGGGCAACAATTAGTAGTTGTAGTAGTTGCTGTATTCCCATTTGTTCCCGCCCCATGTAACCTCCACCAATAGATATAGATGTAGTGCAGGGACGCCTGGCTGGAAGCAGGTGGGCTGTCAATTGCTCATACCTCTGCCAATGCATATGCTATACATGAGGTGGTGACAGATAGGAATGATTCATATGAATGCACCTATTCTCATCTTGTGCTCGGCAGGGACAAATAATAATACACCATCAATTATTGAGTACTTTTTAAATAGGTCAGTATTGTCAGCAAGATACACTAGTTTGTTTTTAGGAAATGTGTGGTTGTATTGTTACAATAATTTGTTGGTAGGTTCTTATTTTGTACTTATTTTGTACTATTATAGGTAATTATTTTGTACCTATATAAATAGGTAAGTTAGAAATACCCTTAAGAATACGATTTACCTTTGTAAAAAAGTGACTCATCATTGTAAAGTGTGGAAATCTATGCTTATAGAAGATAATTTTAATTATATTAAAAAAAAAACTATCAGTTTTCTGAAACTAAAAATAAAAACATGAAAATACCCAAGTAACTTGAAATCAGTTTACGCCTAAACGAAGTAAACGAATTGAATGTTCGCATCACTGGTGTACTTAGCTAAATATTAGCCTGTATTGATTAATAGGTAATAAGGGGGCGTCCATAAATTACGTGAGGTGTTTTTTTTTCAATTTTCTGACCCTCCCTCCCCCCTTGGTGAGATGTCGTGAGATTTTATTCAACCCCCTCCCCCGTCCCCCAATCTCACATGAGATTTTTCAGAATGTGGGTTTATTACGTAAACGCGTTGGATTGTTTATTGTAAAAAGAAAAAACAATTTGGTTCGTGCTTTTATTTACGACTAGTTTAAGCATGTACATACAATTTGGATTAAATGGACCAAAATAGTATAATTTTTTTTTTGTTTCAATCAGAGAATAAATTGCGTGATATTTGTCGAGACCCCCCCTCTCCCCAACGTGAGATTAGATGAGATTTGACTCGACCCCCTCCTCCATCTCACGTAATTTATGGACGCCCCCTAAGGTAGGTACCTACATTTCATACCTACTTTATAAGAGTGCACACGCATGTTTACTTCATACGGCGCGCCTAAATAGCGCATCTTATGCAAGACGCGCATAAAGTGCGCAATGTACAGCAAACTTGTGTACGTCCTCACAGCGCATTCGCTAGGTCTGGGCGCGGGCGCACAATGGCTTAGGTACTATAGTGTAATTTGTGAGTTATATGAAACAGCGACAGATTATATAGGTAGGTACTTATATTTATAGATCTCTGTTATACACTATTGAATGTAAAATTAATGAAGATGTTTTTCCTGTATACGTAGGTACCTAATTAGTTCCTGTGTACAAATAATAATAATTGTATATTCTGTACTCTGGTCTCGAAGGGGAAAGCTCAAAATCAAACACCTCGTTTAATTATAAACGGAAGTATGTTTATTTCGGCTGAACTATCAACCTCACAAATCGTCTCAAAAACACAAAACAAAATTAATATCTTATAAAATCCACGATACACAACCGTTCGCTAGTTGTAGAAATAAAAAGCTACATCTACCGGGAAATTGAGTAACCATATTTACTTAGGCGTTTTATACATACCGCCCACCAAGGACAACATGTCCTTCATCATAACCGCCCACCATGAAGTGACCAAGTAATCAAAATTGAACTGAATACAAATCAAATTTGGTGGGTTCAGTTTTATTTAACGTACATACATAAACACAACATAAAACTCGTTAACTTCACAACATAACATGAACTCTTTAGAATCATACTAAAGTATAAATCTACGTTATCTTTCAATCCATTAAAACATGTAACTGCTAAGACAGTTTTGAACTAAAGTAGGTAAGTAAACGCTTAAAAAGAACTCAAAACAATATTTAACAAAACACAGATATAACGTTGTTTAATCATTCTACCGAGAAACCACTTTTTGTAAAAGACAAAAATAGTTAAAGGCAGAATATTCCCTGTCTTCAAAGGATATCCTCAACTTCAGTTTTTCTAAGAATATATAATGAGAATCAATGAAGTAAATAATCGTAATTTTAAGTGATGAACTTCTTATTCGCATTTACATTACGTTTGAAAGCTTTTAAAAACTAAATGAGATCTAATTTTTAACAGAAAATACGATCATCTGGGATACAAGATTTTATTAGAGAAGACCACCGATCACGGTAAGTAAAATATTTTTGAATATAATCATGCTCCAGGTTCAATCACTAAAATGATTTTACTTTGCTTGTATAAAATATATCGTTGCTATTATAGCATGTGCTATACATATTAGATACTAAATTTTCTTTTATTGCAGGTACCGATATCAACAGCAGTGTCACCGGATGCTGAAATTTCTCTTATTGTTAACTCCAGGTAAGTATTATATTATTCTGTATTATATTATTCATTTTATTTTCAGGAGCTGCTCGTTTGCCGATAATTGCTCTGTATGGTAAGTAGATTTTTTCTCTTGGCTTGTATCTAGATTTTGTTACTCGTATGTCCTTTAAAGGCTTCCATTCTAAATTACCTTTTATCTTCAATCTTACTTGGACTTTTGCAGGTGGTTTCATCAAGGAAATGCAACTTCATCATGTTCCTGTTCTCTTTTCTCCGTTCTCTGGGCGATTTAGATACAAAGCGATTTTTGGTCTCTTGTTTTTCTCCAGTCAGCAGGTTGGAGTGAATTGAAGGTTTGGGGGAATACTTTGTACTATTACGAGCCTGCGTGTGTAAGATGGTAACATTTTCATTTATATTCATCGAATCTTGTGGGCCAGATAAAATCCACCCGAGCGTGGTGCGCTGAGCTAACGGAAATCCATTTGGACCTTTAAGCAGTCTGTCCATAATTATATGGCAATAAACCTTGCCTCCCATCAATATATCTACTTTATTGGGTGAACTATACGCTGGATCAGCCAACTTGATCTGCTTTAACTCAGCCCATTCTGGGGCTACTACCTTCTCGCTTGGGAGGTAAGTAGTGATCTTCTTTACAACATACGCCTTCAATACCATATTGTAGGTTGGATCGGTGAACGATTGAACTTTCAACTCAACTGAATATTTAGGGACCTCAGAGGTCTGTTCGCCACCTAATCCTGTAATTGAACTCTCTATGGGAATTTTCTTTATCCCTAATGCCTTCACAACAGCTTCAGTGACAAACGAAGCCTGTGAGCATTGATCTATCAACGCGCGTATCACATGATAATCACCTGTCTGCGACTCAGCCTTTACAAGGGCTGTGGGTAATAAAGTTTCTTCTTTAGCAATCTTTGTCGCAAGGCAGTTGACAATCGGCGTGGTTTTTGTTTGTTTGTTCTCTGGAGTGACGTGTGTGGCTTCTTCCGAAACACCTTCAGCTACCTGATCTACGTTCTCTAAATTGACAGCTGAAGTTGGGACCTTCCTTGAATGAAGCAAGGAATGGTGC
Source organism: Cydia pomonella (assembly GCF_033807575.1). Lineage (NCBI taxonomy): Eukaryota > Metazoa > Arthropoda > Insecta > Lepidoptera > Tortricidae > Cydia > Cydia pomonella. The sequence continues at coordinate 13,036,078 of NC_084721.1, read as the reverse complement.
TTTCTGTGACAAATTCGACAGCTAGTGGTTTTTTGGCAAAATCTAACAGTGTGATTACTTCCTAAACAATTGTAACACATTCTATTTTTTGTTACAAATTCATGTTTAGTAATATAGTCTTGGTTTGCAAACTTCTTGCAAAAACACAGTTTGTGGGGCTCTCTACAAAATTCACATGCTATAACGGATGCGCTAGCAACATGAAATACATTTTGTTTGCTTGAACTACTACTTGAATGTTTCTCGTAAGCAGTGGTGATCTTATTGATGTTTCTCGGCTCAATGAACTCTAAAGCTCTGTACCGGCTGGTCAAGAACTCTTTGAACTGATCAAAGGTAGGCAATGTATCTGAAACCGAGTTAGCTGCTACATTAAGCTCCCATTGCTTATGTGATTCTGGATCTAACTTTAATGTCAACAGATGTATAACTATGATGTCCCATGTGGAGACATCAATGCCTAAGTTAGACAATGCACTCAAACAATCTGTTGACGTGTCTAACAGATCTTTTAGAAAAGCAGGAGATTCAGAAGCTGCGTTCTTTTGGCTCAGTAATAAACGTTTTAGTATGCAATGTGATAGATACTTTTTATTATTGTATCGTTGCTCTAATAAACTCCAACTTCGATCATAATTTGAGTCTGACACCGGTATGTTATGCAGCATCTGCTCTGCTTCTCCTGTTAAATAACTCTTTAGATATTGCAACTTTTGCACATTATCTAAGGAGTGGTTGTTGTGGATCATAGACACGAATAAATCCCTAAATGTCATCCACTCTTGATATTTTCCAGAAAAGTTAGGGATTGTTAATTTAGGTAATTTTACAGAATTTGTCCTAACAAAACTATTGTCTTCATGGTTAACCTTTGACTGAGATGAATGGAAACTGATAAATTCAGCCAATCCATCTTTT